>NC_092777.1:65027572-65147572 GCF_047496795.1 Chiloscyllium punctatum | reverse complement strand
TTGTCCGGACTTGTCCTACCTGCCTATCTCCTTTTCCACCTATCCACTCCACCCTCCCCTCCCTGACCTATCACCTTCATTCCCTCCCCCACCCACCTATTGTACTCTATGCTACTTTCTCCCCACCCCCACCCTCCTCTAGCTTATCTCTCCACGCTTCAGGCTCACTGCCTTTATTCCTGATGAAGTGCTTTTGCCCGAAACATCGATTTTGAAGCTACTTGGATGTTGCCTGAACTGCTGTGCTCTTCCAGCACCACTAATCCAGAGAGAGAGAGAGAGGCAGAGAGATAGAGAGAAAGACAAAGACAGAGACAGAGTGATAGAGAGAGAGAGAGAGATAGAGATAGAGAGAGTCAGAGATGGAGACAGAGAGAGAGACAGAGAGATGGAGAGAAAGTGAAAGACAGAGAGAGAGAGGGCAAAACAGAATGAGGAAGGGAGAGACAGAGACAGAGTGTGTGTGTGTGAGAGAGAGAGAGATAAAGACAGAGAGAGAGAGAAGGGACAGAGACAGAGAGTTTCTCCTCACAATGAGCTAATGAACAGTATTGTTGAGGACAGTGTTAGCTGATCCCAGGAAATGTCCATGATAAACAGGGAGTGATTCCCAAACTCAGATAACTGGAGATCCTGACAGGAACAGATGGAAATATAAATATCTCTCCATGCTTAATTTTGTTATTAAAAATAGTTCTGAACAGTCAGCAAAATCACCAGGAAGCAGAGAGCTGCAGTAGGGACATTCCAGGGGGCAGTTAAGTGCTACCCAGGATGTGGGTCTGGAGTCACGTGTAGGCCAGACTGGGTAAGGATGGCAGTTTGCTTCCCAAAAGGACATGAGTGAACCAGATGGGTTTTTCCAACAATCACTTCATGGTCTTCGTTAGACACTTAACTCCAGATTCCATCTGCTCTGGTGGGATTTAATCTCTGGATTAACAGCCTAGACTGAATACCATGAGGACATCACCTTCCCCAGTGCAGTGGTAGTGTCCCTCCCTCCAGACCAGCAATACCCCACCTGCCATTGAGGTGTGACATACCATGTCCCAGCCGGTAGGTTTATTGACAAGGCTCTTCGTGGTGAAGCAGCCAGCTCTGAAGAACAGGGAGATCCCACATCGAGACTGACCCTCACAGGGGTGTCTGTGCTCCGGTCAGTCTCTGAGACAGTCTTGAGATCTCAGTCCCGGACACGACTCAGACCGTTAACGTTGCTTCGCTCTCCCTCTGCAGAAGCTGCCAGATTCTCCAGCGCTTTCTGCTTTTCTTTCCCAAACGACCTGCTGCCAAACCAGGCGCCGATGCTGGTGGGGGAGTGTGTGCGGAGCGGTGATGGGCACTCCCTACAAGTTAGACAGCGGAGACTGGAATGTGTTGAGCTGGAGAGTCAGTGAACTGTCGGAGATTGGTTCAGTCTGCTCCAATATCTCTAAACCGTGGTGTTTGATATAGAATACAGGAGTAGGCCATTCAGCCCTTCAAGTCTACATCACCATTCAATATAATCATGGTGGATTGTGCAATCTCAATATCCCATTCCCGCTTTCTCCTGAAACCCCTGGATCCCTTCAATCACAAGGGCCATGACCAGTTCCCTCTTGAATATATCGAACCAAATGGACCCAACCACTTTCTGAGGGAGAGAACCCTTTACAGGAAGGCCTGGGGAACCTGGGAAAACACGTGGGAGAACTCTTGTTGAAGAAGCAGCACGCAGTCTGATGGGCTGAATGGCCTCCTGCTATCGTTCTGTGCCATTTGTGTTGTCTGATCAGTGAATAACACAACAACATAACCAAAAGGAAACCATTCTGAATGGAGCAAAACAGAGAGAGAGAGCGCACGAGAAACAATTTACGCAAAGGGAAACAGACAGTTAATTGTGTTACAGGAGATTCAATTATAAAGATATACATAATGGACCTCAGCAAATCAGAATGATTTGCTATGAAAACTAATTATTTCATAAATTTATCTTTTTCAACTCCACGACCATGACAAATTGGCTGCTTAAATTAAATACCACAGCACCGTCACGAGGGGAGCATCACCGCCTGTAATCTCTAATTACAGAATTGTTAAAGTACAGGAGGAGGCCATTCACGCCAACTACCCACCCACAGCCCACTCTGGACTGATCTCAGAATGAGCTGCTCATCATATCCCCATTCTCCTGCTTTCTCCTTGTGACACTAGACATAGTTTGAAAGTTCATTTAAAGAAGATTTAAGGGAGCTTTACATTGTATCCAACTCCATGCTGTCCCTGTCCTGGGAGTGTTTGATGGGGGACCGTGTAGAGGGAGCTTTACTCTGTTTGAGTTTATCTTTCCCATTGTTTCTCAGTAAGTTGATGGATTCCAGATGGATCTCTGGGCCCAAGGGAATCATCAGATTTGGACACAGATTGGGAAAATGGTGAAGGGAGAGCAGCTGTGATAGCATTGAATGGTGGAACAAGATTGATGGCCTGAATGGCCACCTTTCCACCCCAATCCGTTACATTCTTATCACGGAGGGGCGGGGGGCAGGGGGGGAAGTCAGAGGCACAGACTGGGGACCCAGCAGAGTGATTGCTGATCAGACTTCCTGTGAATCCAAGGCCCTGCCTGTGTGTTTGATCTGTTTATACTTTTGTTTGAAGTTGGACGAGGGAGGTTTCCCTGCGCTCCTGGGCTATATCACTGGTACAGGGACAGAGGACTGAATGGCCTCCTCACGTGCTACATTTTCCCTGAATCTGTGAAACTGGTGAAGTGAACCTGGGAACAGGGTAATTCCAGGGAAAATCCTCACCCCCCATGTGTAATTTTTGTTTCTGGAGGAAACATTAGCAGAAATTCTTCCTTCATGATTTGGAAAATCTCCTGAACTATTGCCGTACAGAAACAGGCCATTTAGCCCCACTAACCCGTACTAGAGTTTGTGCTTCATCCCAACCCTCTTTATCTTACTCCATGGGGTTTTGCAGCATCCTGGAACAAAGTAATCTACCTCAGCCTCTCCCCACAGGGGCACGTTGGGCATTCACCACCCCCCTCCCCCACAGGGGCACATTGGGTATTCACCATCCCCATCCCGCACCAGGGGCACATTGGGCATTCACCACCCCCCTCCCCCACCAGGGGCACATTGGGTATTCACCACCCCCCTCCCCCACTGGGGCACATTGGGTATTCACCACCCCCCTCCCCCACAGGGGCACGTTGGGTATTCACCACCCCCCTCCCCCACAGGGGCACGTTGGGTATTCACCACCCCCCTCCCCCACCAGGGGCACGTTGGGTATTCGCCATCCCCCTCCCCCACAGGGGCACGTTGGGTATTCACCACCCCCCTCCCCCACCAGGGGCACGTTGGGTATTCACCACCCCCCTCCCCCACAGGAGTATGTTAGGCATTCACCACCCACCTTCCAGGGGCACGCTGGGCATTCACTACCCCCTTCCCCACAGGGGCACATTGGGCATTCACCACCCCCCTCCCCCACAGGGGCACATTGGGCATTCACCAGCCATCTCCCAGGGGCACGCTGGGCATTTACTACCCCCCCTTCCCCACTCCTGTTCACTTGCAATAAGTGTGGGTAGCTGTTCGCTTTTGACCAGTGCATTCTCAATGGTCCAAAGAGTGTTTCTGTGTGCTGCTGATCTCTGGTAGCGATGTTCTACTGAATTCCAGATTGGTCAATAAGTGATCATCTGAAAGGCATTACATAGTGGACTCCCTGACAGATGGAAATATGCTTGTGAAAACCTCATCTCTAAAACCCAATCATAACCTTCAGTATGTTGACCTCAGTGTCTTTGGGTTTACTTTTCCTTAGGGGTAAAACTTTGTTTAACTCCCCCCTTTTGGATCTTCTCTAGATTTCCAAGTCAGAGGCTGAGGGGTGACCTTATAGAGGTTTATAAAATCATGAGGGGCACAAATAGGGTAAATAGGCAAAGTCTTTTCCCTGGGGTTGGGGAGTTCAGAACTAGAGGGCATAGGTTTAGGGTGAGAGGGGAAATATATAAAAGGGACCTAAGGGGCAACTTTTTCACGCAGAGGGTGGTACGTGTATGGAATGAGCTGCCAGAGGAAGTGGTGGAGGCTGGTACAATTACAACATTTAAGAGGCAGTTAGATGGGTCTATGAATAAGAAGGGTTTGGAGGGATATGGGCCGGGTGCTGGCAGGTGGGACTAGATTGGGTTGGGATATCTGGTCGGCATGGACGGGTTGGACCGAAGGGTCTGTTTCCATGCTGGACATCTCTCTGACTCTATGACTCTATCCCTTTCGTTATACAGACACAGTCTGTATACAGTTCTCTAATCGCTGTTATGTCCAAGGTCGAGACAGGTTCACAGTAACTTCTCAGCTTTTCAATTTCTTGAGAGTTGTACTCTGAGCAGAGTTTTGTGGGAACATCATCTGATTTTCAAACGTTCTTTCCCCTTTCTCAACCATACGTGATTTAAATTGTTTGGAGCAAATGATTTCATTGCCTCTTTCCTAAAGGGGCTGGAAAAAGACAGTTTTTAAGCAAACAGTTTCAGATATTCTCTAATCAACCTGTTCAGAGATTTCTCGAGCAAGTGAGACTTGAACATGGGTCTCCTGGCTCAGAGAAGTGGACACTACTCTGAGAATATTCATAATATTCTCTCTCGCATTAAGAGAACAGTCACTCTCCCTCTGTCTTCTATAGGACGGTAACTCCAAAATCAGTTGTTTATTTAAAATTACTGAGCAAAGTCTATGACTGACACCAAGTTTATAGCAGAGAGAACTGCCAGTGATTTGCAATGTTATTATACAGGCAGAGAAAGGCTGGCTTCTCCCCCAAGAGTCATTAATCTAATAACCAGTGCACTCAGAATAATGCACACAGCAATTTCAACTTGTGGACTGCAATCCTTAATAATTCTGAATGAATATCAAATGCCTGCTGCACAAATAAAAAGTGTTTAGTTCCTTTCAATGTGCAGCCATATTTCAAATTGAACTCTCCTTCGAGTTTAGAGCTTCCTTTTGAATATCCAAGGGTGAATTGAGAATCTTTGAATGGAATTATTCCAAACAGGGACTGATGAACTAGTAATAATTAGATAAGGGATAAGGAAGACAGGACTGGTGTGTTTAAACCTCCTTAATGCTGATCCCATTAACAGGAAGCACAGTTTGCAGCCAGCCTCACAATACTAATAATTAGCACATTTTTGGCTACCCTGAATATCACCAATAAACTGAGAACAAACACAGGACAATGACACATTCAACACTACTGCCATGAGTGAAGTGCAGTTTGCTATTAATTAACTGTCTAAAACAATATTGCAACCTGTAATCCATGAGGTATATACTGTCTGTATATGCAGCACTGCAACCTGTAATCCATGAGGTATACACTGTCTGTATATGCAGCACTGCAACCTGTAATCCATGAGGTATATACTGCCCTTTTGGCTACACTGCAACCAGTAATGCAACATGTTAGAATGTTACATACTGTCTATAGGTAAAAACAATGACTGCAGATGCTGGAAACCAGAGTTTAGATTAGGGTGGTGCTGGAAAAGCACAGCAGGTCAGGCAGCATCCGAGGAGCACTGCCTGATCTACTGTGCTTTTCCAGCACCACCCTAATCTAAACATACTGTCTATATACAGGAATATTGCAGCTGTTAATGCAATTTGTTCTAAACGAGCCATATGCACAGTATAATGCAGCATATGGTATACTGCACACTTACAGGAATATTAGACCCAGTAATGCGTTATAGACATTGATCAGCTCAGACATGACCTCATTGAATGACAGAGCAGACTGGATGGACTGAATGGCCACATGCTCCCACATCTTGTTTTGTATATCATCATTTATTGATTCTTACCACATGGCCCTGTCTGCCCAGATGGGGCATTGTTGTTCCTGGATTAGTGGTGCTGGAAGAGCACAGCAGTTCAGGCAGCATCCAAGTAGCTTTGAAATCGACGTTTCGGGCAAAAGCCCTTCATCAGGCCTTCAAAAGCCATTCCTGATGAAGGGCTTTTGCCCGAAACGTCGATTTCGAAGCTCCTCGGATGCTGCCTGAACTGCTGTGCTCTTCCAGCACCACTAATCCAGAATCTGGTTTCCAGCATCTGCAGTCATTGTTTTTACCTCATTGTTGTTCCTGTTCTGTTTATCTTCCGGAACCATCCGGTTGATAAAGTTTGGTTAATTCACCAGGTGATTATGGATTATTTATGGATTAGGATCGAGTTCTCCCGACTGGGGAAAGGTTTCCTTCGCAACGTGACATTGCTTTGTCAGGAGAGTCCCAAAAATAACACAGCAATTGATTGGCTCCGGAGCAGTTTGGAATGTCTGCTGGTTGAAACAGGCAGCGAAGAAAAGTGGGCCTTTTCAGTCAGGTTTTTATAGCAATCCTGTTCTCTGTGGCCACTTTTACTTGTACCAGCGTTTTAAACAAGATAAATTCTAAAACCATAACACCATGTGATATTGGAACAGAATAAGGCCATTCAGCCCATCGCGTCTGCACTACCATTCAATCATGGCTGATAGTTTCTCAACCCCAATCTCCCGCTCTCTCCCCGTAACCCTTGGTTCCCTTACTCATCAAGAACGAATCTATCTCTGACTTCAATACATTCAATGACCTGGCCTCCTCAGCTGTCTGTGGGAATGAGTTCCACAGATTCGCCACTCCCTGGCTGAAGAAATTCCTCCTCATCTTAGTTCTAAAACTGCTCCAAAACTGAACATGATTCAATTCTGGTTTAATTAACTTTCCAAGTTAATTTACACTCTTGGGTTCTCCAGACAATTAATCCAGTAACAACACCAATCTAGCAGATGTCTATTCTTATATATTGTCCGAATGCATGTGTCATAAAAGGATCCTTTCAGTGAGGGACTCTTGGATGAGCTCCAGCAGATTGGGGGCGCTCCGTCAGCAGTGAGTTTACAAATTCCCCAAAAACCAGTGACTGTCTGACACTAATGTTCTGAGCAGTGGCCACCTTCGAATCTCGGAGTGCAATAATCACCTCACATTGGGGAGGGCGGAGTCCCCGAGTACCTGATGCAGGGCTCCGGAGGTAATGGCTGTGCTCAGGCACAGGAGGAGGCTCCCAGGAAGGAGGGAGAAGCGCATGAGGAATCTCCTCAAAGCACTGACAGAGGGGTTAAACACCTCACCTCCCTCCTCCCACAAACGGGCGTTACGGGGAGCAGGGTCCTGCCTGAACAAGGTGGGTGGCATGGTGTCTCACTGGTTAGCACTGCTGCCTCACAGCACCAGGGACTCGGGTTCGATTCCAGCCTCAGGTGACAGTCTGTGTGGAGTTTGCATATTCTCCCCGTGTCTGCGTGGGTTTCCTCCGGGTGCTCCGGTTTCCTCCCACAGTCCAAAGATGTGTAGGTCAGGCGAATTGGCCATGCTAAATTACCCATAGTGTTAGGTGCATTAGTCGGAGGGAGATGGGTCAGTGTAGACTCTTTGGGCCGAAGGGCGTGTTTCCACACTGTAGGGAAACTAATCCAACAAGATGGAGAAGACCCATTTGGGAAACCTGTTGAGAAACATTGTCAGGAATGAGCAGTTAAGCCAGTGGAGGGAGCACATACTGACTTCTAACCTCTCCATCCAGCCAAAAGCTCCACAAACACTAAACTGCCAGCCAATCACAGAATCCCTACAGTGTGGGAAAAGACCCTTCGGCCCAACAAGTCTACACTGACCCTCCAAAGAATAAACTACCCAGATCCATTCCCCTACCTGATTTTCCTATATTTACCCTTGACTAATGCACCTAACCTACATTTTTTAGATTAGATTAGATTAGATTACTTACAGTGTGGAAACAGGCCCTTCGGCCCAACAAGTCCACACCGCCCCGCCGAAGCGCAACCCACCCATACCCCTACATCTACATTTACCCCTTCACCTAACACTACGGGCAATTTAGCATGACCAATTCACCTGACCTGCACATCTTTGGACTGTGGGACGAAACTGGAGCACCCGGAGGAAACCCACGCAGACACGGGGAGAACGTGCAAACTCCACACAGACAGTTGCCTGAGGCTGGGATCGAACCCAGGTCGCTGGCGCTGTGAGGCAGCAGTGCTAACCACTGAGCCATTGTGCTGCCCATAGGGCTGAGCAGCCAGTCATCTCTGAACCCAGTCAATCCAACGGAAAGGAATTACTCCCAATCCCGGAGGATCCCATCAGAGAGAGGCCATGGTGCCACACACATCAGAAAGATCTGCGTTCATATAGCGCTTTTAACATCCTTAGGACACTGTAAAACACAAATTAAATTGAATTTATTGTCATGTGTACCGAGGCACAGTGAAAAGCTTTGTCTTGCGAGCAGTACATGACACAATCTGTAAGAATGTGGTCATTCTTCTGCACATAACCTGGTTCTCTAACTTAAGCACAAGCAGCTCCTGGGGAAATGATTCAGGACGTCAAGAGTGATCGATCGAAAGTTAAAGGTTAGACATTCAACCCACAGGTAAGTACGTCCATCTTTGCTGCTGGGGGTGGGGGTGGGAGGTGCGGTGAGAGGCGAGGGTTCCCGGGCTCAGTGGTTGAGTCAGATTCAGAGGCAATATTTCAGCTGGATGGGTGAGTGAACAGAAAGATATTGGACGGGTATGAGAAGCTGATGGGGAAAGCACTGGGAATGCGGTACTCTCCTTCAGGGTGAACACCACACAGAGTTGGTGCAACAAACCACCCAGTGATACTGCTGAAGGGGTAACTTGCTCTTTACTGGGGGTGGACATTGCTGGCTGGTCCATCCCTAGCTGTCCCCTTGAGGAGGTAGGGGTGAGCTGCTTTCTTGAACTTCTGCAGTTCATGTGCTGTAGGGTGACCCACAATGCCCTTGGGGAAGGAATTTCGGGATTCTGACCCAGCGACACTGAAGGAACGGTGATATATTTCCACGTCAGGATACTGTGTGACTTGGAGAGGAACTTGCAGGAAGTGGTGTTCCCTGTCTCGGCTGCCCTTGTCCTTCTAGATGGAAGTGGTCGTGGGTTTGGAAGGTGCTGTCTGAGGATCTTTGGTGAATTTCTGCAGTGCACCTTGTAGATGGTACACACTGCTGCTGCTGAGCACTGGTGGTGGAGGGAGTGCTTTCCTTGCTGGTTTTCTGAACAGGCCCTTTGTATTATGGCCCCAACCTGAAGACAGTTGCTCTGGCAGTGCAGCACCCCTTTGGCACTGCACAGGGTGTCAGGCTACAGTCATCCAGTGGTGAGACTGAGTTCAGACTGTAACCTTTCGAAACAAAGTTAGCAGCACAATAAGTGTACCTGAAACACTCAGGTGACAGCGATTCACATGGAGAATTTACCACCTTCTCGGGGCAATTAGAGACGGGTAAGCCAGTGATGCCCACAACCACCGACTGAATGAGATGTAACAAGCTGAGTGTCAGTGTTATTGTGATGTAACAGCAGCATCACTAAGTGACGAGAGGGCTCCGAGGGTGTGACGATGGGTGTCAATCGAACATTTTCACTGTTAAAATTTAGAACGAAGTTTGTCAGAGCTCATCTTGAGAATTTACTCATTTAGAGCATGGTGGCAGAGTGTGATTGCATCACAGTTAAATCATTAAATCTGATCCGTTGGCAAAATCCCAAACGGCTACTCACTGCGTTTCCTGAGGTTTACCTTCTCAAACGGATCAATTAAAATCCGAGTTTTTGTTTCATTTAAAAACTGCTAGATAAGAAGATAAAATAATTTAAAAGGCTAATGGAATGCTGGCCTTGAACATAAAAGGTTCAAGTTATTTTTACAGTTGTACAAAGTTCTGGGTAGATCACAGCTGTGTTCAGGGGACTAACGGCCTCCTTGTTATGTTACTGGGCTGGCAATGTTGAAGCTAAAGCCAATATCCTGACAGCATCTGGTCTCTCAGCCTCTGGGGAGCTTAAGTTCAATTAATAGGGAATAAAATGCGAGTTTCCGAAATGATGACCATTACATCACAGATTGATGTAAAATCTGACCCTGGTACATTTTCGACAAGGATAAATCCGCTATCCTGACCTGGTCTGGCCTACATGTGACTTTTAACTCCAAGCTGCAATGGCCTCATTTGTAAAAGTCAAAACTGGGTCAGACACTAGTGTTCCTCCTAATTGTCTCACCAGCAGCACGGCCCACCAAGCTCAGAGAGTAGCAGTTACTTCCTGAACCAGCAGCCAGTGCTCCGGTCACTGTGCTGATGCCCATCACCACGCGCAGAACTTCAGAGTGTGCAGCTTTGAGGCAACACTGACACCAGAAATGCCAATAGCAGAACCAGTCCTGTCAACCCTGCAACGTGCTCCGTACTAACATCTGTGGGGCTAGCGCCAATATTGGGAGAGCTGTCTCACAGACTAATCAAACAACAGCCTGACACAGTCATACTCACGGAATCACACCTTACAGACAATGTCCCACACCCCACTATCACCATCCCCGGATATATCCCGTCCCATCGGCAGAGGGGGAACAGCATTATAGAACAAAGAAAATTTACAGCCCAGGAACAGGCCCTTCGGCCCTCCAAGCCTGAGCTGATCCAAATGTACTGTCTAAACCTGTCACCCAATTCCAAAGCATCTGTATCCCTCTGCTACCCACTTATTCATGCATCCATCCAGACGCATCTTGAATGAAACTACCATGCCTGCCTCTACCACCTCTGCTGGCAACACCTTCCAGACACCCACCGCCCTGTATCATGGGATACAGTCGGGAGGGAGTTGCCCTCGGAGTCCTCAACATTGATTCCGGACCTCATGAGGTCACATGGCTCCAGATTAAACTTGGGCAAGGAAACCTACTCCTGGACTGATTTGATTTGATTTATTATTGTCACATGGACTGAGATACAGTGAAAAGTATTGTTTTGTGTGTTATCCTAATCAATCAGACCTTACATAAGTACATCAGGGTAATAGACCAGAATGCTGAATACAGTGTTACCGTAATAGAGAAGGTGCAGAGAAAGACCAACTCAAATACACGAGAGGTCTGTTCTTAATTCTGATAACACCGGGTAGGAAGCTGTTTTTAAATCTGTCGGTATGTGTTTTCAACCTTTATTATAACTGGGGTCGGAGGGGACTTTGATGATGTTGCTTGCTTCCCTCTAGGCAGTGCTGAAAAATGTGTTGCTGGAAAAGCGCAGCAGGTCAGGCAGCATCCAAGGAGCAGGAGAATTGACATTTCGGGCATAAGCCCTTCTTCAGGAATTCCCTCTAGACAGTGGGAATTGTAGACAGAGACAATGGATGGAAGGCTGGTTTGTGTGATAGGCTGGGCTCTGTTCACAGCTCTCTGTAATCTCTTACAGTCTTGGGCAGAGCAGTTGCCATCCCAAGCTGTGATGCATCTGGATAGGATGCTTTCTCTGGTGCACCAATAAAAACTGGTAAGAGTCATTGTGGACGTACCAAATTTCCTTAGCCTTCTGAGAAAGTAGAGACGTTGGTGTGCTCTCTTGACTGTAGCGTCGATGTGGATGGACCAGGACAGATTGTTGATGATATTTATTCCTTGGAACATGATGCTCTCGATCACCTCCACCTCAGCACCACTGATACAGTCAGGGGCGAATCCTCCACTCTGCTTCCTGGAGTCGATGAGCAGCTCCTTCAGTTTGCTGACATTGAGGGAGAGATTGTTGTCTTTAAACCACATAACTAAGCTGTCTATCTCCTTCCTGTACTCTCTCTCTCGGCATTGTTTGAGATCCCACCCACAATGATGGCGTCATCAGCAAATGTGTAAGTGGGGTTTGAGCTGAATTTGGCCACACAGTCACGAGTGTATAAGGACTTTAGTAAGGAGTTGAGTACACAGCCTTGTGGGCCATTGGTGTTGAGGATTATTGGGGAGATGGTATCCTTACTGATTGTGGTCTGTGGGTCAGGAAATCAAGGATCCAGTTACCGAGAGGGGAGAGGAGTCCTCGGTCTCGGACTCTGGAGTAGAGTTTTGTTGGGCCTATGGTGATGAAGGCGGAGCTAAAGGCAGTAAGTAGGAGTCTGATGTAGGTATTTTGTTATCCGGATGTTCCAGGGATGGGTTTGGGGGACAGGGAAATGGCATTGGCCATGTACCTATTGCGAAGGTTGGCACATTGTAGTGGATCAAGGCAATCTGGGAGGCTCGAGTTGATGTGAGTCTCGAAGTGCTTCACAATGATAGATGTCAAAGTGACTGGGCAGTAGTCTTTAAGGCAGGCTGCCTGGTTTTCTTTGGCTCCGGGATGATGATGGTCTTCTTGGGAATCTGACATCATAGAAAGGAGAGGTTAAAGGTGTCTGCAAATGCTCCCCTAGCTGGACCACACAGGATCTGAGTGCACGGCCGGACACTGGGTCCAGGCCAGTCACTGTCCATGGGTTCACCCACAAGAAGGTCGATCTGCCCCCTGCGGTGGTGACTGTGGGTACAGGTATACCCGAGGCTGTCAGGGCAGGTGGCATCATTTCACTGACCTTCTGTATAAAACCAGCACAGAATCCACTGAACTCATCGGGAAGGGAAGCATTGCTGTCAGTGATTCTACTCGACTTGGCCTTATAGCCTGTTATATTGTGTCAGCCTTGCCACATTCTACGTGTGTTTGGGTGGTTAGTCTGGGACTCGAGTTTAGTCTGGCATTGTCTCGTGACATCCTGATGGCTTTGTGAAGATCATGCCTAGATTTCCTGTACAGTCAGGATCACCCAACATTGAATACCTCAGATCTGGTCTTCAGTAGGGAATGGATACCATGTACCATCCTCCCTCGGTCAATGACCCGATACTCCTCTATGTTGAACAACACTTGGAGGAAGCTCTGAGGGTGGAAAGGGCACAGAATGGACTCTGGGTGGGGGATTTCAATGCCCACCACCCAGTGTGGGTCAGCAGCAATGCGACTGATTGAGTTGGTCGGCTCCTAAAGGACATCACTGTTAGACTGGGTCTGCGGCAAGTGGTGAAGGAACCAACAGGAGGGAAAAACATACTTCACCTCATCCTCACCAATCTGCTGGCTTCAGATGTATCTGTCCATGATGGTATTGGTAAGAGCAACCACCTCACCGTCCCTGTGGAGGTGAGATCCCACCTTCACATTGAGAATACCCTCCATCGTGTTGTATGGGGCACTATCACCGTGCTAAATGGGACAGACTTTGTACAGATCTAACAACTCAAGACCAGGCATCCATGAGGCCATCAGCAGCAGCAGAACTGTACTCCAACACAATCTGTAACCTCATGGCCCAGCATATCCCCCACTCAGCCATTCCCATCCAGCCAGAGGATCACCCCTGGTTCAGCGGAGAGTGTAGGAGGGCATGCCAGGAGCAGCAGTAGGTATACCTGAGGGTGAGGTATCGACTGGTGAAGCTGCCAAACAGGACTACTTGCACTACCTCCCCTATCAGCGTTCCGAAAAGACCACTCCCTCCGTGACTCCCTCGTCAGGTCCACACCCCCCACCAACCCAACCTCCACTCCCGGCACCTTCCCCTGCAACCACAAGAAATGCAAAACTTGCACCCACGCCTCCCCCCTTACTTCCCTCCAAGGCCCCAAGGGATCCTTCCATATCCGTCACAAATTCACCTGCACCTCCACACACATCATTTACTGCATCCACTGCACCCGATGTGGCCTCCTCTATATTGGGGAGACAGGCCGCCTACTTGCGGAACGTTTCAGAGAACACCTCTGGGACACCCGGACCAACCAACCCAACCACCCCGTGGCTGAACACTTTAACTCCCCCTCCCACTCCACCAAGGACATGCAGGTCCTTGGCCTCCTCCATCGCCAGACCATAGCAACACGAAGGCTGGAGGAAGAGCGCCTCATCTTCCGCCTAGGAACCCTCCAATCACAAGGGATGAACTCAGATTTCTCCAGTTTCCTCATTTCCCCTCCCCCCACCTTGTCTCAGTCCCAACCCTCGAACTCAGCACCACCTTCCTAACCTGCAATCTTCTTCCTGACCTCTCCGCCCCCACCCCCACTCCGGCCTATCACCCTCACCTTGACCTCCTTCCACCTATCGCATTCCCAACACCCTTCCCCCAAGTCCCTCCTCCCTACCTTTTATCTTAGCCCGCTTGGCACACCTTCCTCATTCCTGAAGAAGGGCTTATGCCCGAAATGTTGATTCTCCTGCTCCTTGGATGCTGCCTGACCTGCTGCGTTTTTCCAGCAACACATTTTTCAGGACTACTTGCACACCAAACAGCATAAGCAGCATGTAACGGAGCTAAGCGAGCCTACAACTAATGGATCAGACATAAGCTCTGCTGTCCTGCCACATCCTGTCGTGAATGGTGATGGACAATTAAACAACTCACTGGAGGAGAAGGCTCCACAAATACCTCCATCTTCAATGATGAGAGAGCCCAGCACATCGGTGCAAAAGATAAGGCTGAAGCTATAGTTACAACCTTCAGTCAGATGTGCCGAGTGAATGATCCATCTCAACTCCTCCAGTGGTCCCCACCATCTTCAGATTAAAATGGTGGTGAGGTGGGAGATCAATGCTGAAGTTGCAGAATGCTAGCCCAGGCTTGTGGGGCTGAATGGTCTGTATTTTGGTCCGCATTCACATTGGTGTCTGTTGTGTAAGGCTCCCTCCCATCTGTTTAAAGTGTGGGCTCCACACTACATTAAGATATAAACACAATGTAATCCCAATTATGGTTTGCAATAGTTGTTTCATAACTACCAGAGCAGTCTCCTTGAGGTAAATATGTTTTGATGTTGTAATTAAAGAGAAATGGAGCAGGAAACAGAAACCAGGGATAATTGACAAAAGAACTGGAGGGTGTTTCTCGGTGAGCTGGGATGATCGGGACTATACTGACAGGTCAGGGAGAACCAAATCCCACAGTCACTTGCAGAAGGGAAATTGTGTAAAGCGTTGTTGTGTTTTATGGAAAAAGTGAGGATAGGCTCAGTTAAATATCCTCAAAATTCCTGATCAACTCCTGTCTCTCTCTCTCTCTTTCTGTCTATCTCTCTCTCTCCTGCTCTCACTTTGTCTCTCTTGCTCTCTGTCTCTCTCTCTCTCTGTCACTATCTCTCTCTCTCTATTTCTCTTGCTCTCTCTGTCTCTCTCTCTCTGTATCTCTCTCTCTCTCTCTCTGTCTCTCTCTCTCACTCTTTCTGTCTCTCTCTCTCTCTCTGTCTCACACTCTCTATCGCTCTCTCTCTCTGTTTCTCTTGCTCTCTCTGTCTCTCACTCTCTCTCGCTCTCTCTCTGTCTCTGTCTCTCTCTCTCTGTCTCTCTCTCTCTCACTCTCTCTCGCTCTCTCTCTGTCTCTGTCTCTCTCTCTCTGTCTCTCTCTCTCTCACTCTCTCTGTCTCTCGCACTCTCCATCACGCTCTCACTCTCTCTCTCTGTATCTCTCTCTCTCACTCTCTCTCAGCACCTTTGTTTTAAAGTTGAATTTTGTAACCTTATGGGTCTGAACAGTCAAAGCACAGGATGACCAGTTTGTGAAAGCAGTTTCCATCCACTGTTGTAAACACTGAAAGGCACCCTCCCAGATTGTGGAAGGTTTCTGTATAGGCTGTGTTTCCTGGTATTAACAAATGGCCATCGGAATAGTGTGGGTGGGGCATCCCAAGACCAATCAGGCATGGAGAGGGTGGTAGGATCTTTGTCTGGAGGAAGGGTGGGAGTATCAGGGACTCATTCTCGATACCCCCCCCCCCCCCCACCTATCCTCCTCATTCTCCGTCCTCTGGTTCGACACCCCTCAGTCTCCCCCTGATTCTACCCCTTACTCTCCCACCTCCTCACCTGCCCCCCTCACAGTCTCCCCTTTAATTCTCTACCATCTTGCTGTCCCAGCTCCTGGCCCCCGAATACTGAACCCCATTTCAATGTGGTTTACCTTTAACCAAGCCTATTACCTGAATGCCCTGCTATAATCACATCAATAATAAGTTTGAACATGTTCCCTTTGGCAGTTCCTTACTGCTTTCAGTCTCTGTCCCCTTCTGAATAACAATTCTATTCACTATTTGTCGACTGAGTTGAACCTTCCTCCAAACAAGGGGGGTTTTGGAAAATTAAAACTACTGAATCAAATATCTCATTTGTCATTTGGAGGATATAGTCCATGAGAACTCAGGACCTTTCAGCTCCGATTTCCAACAATTTGATTGTGATTTTCTTCAGTTCCTCCCCTTTGTCCATTTCGTGACTTCTTGCTGTCTTTGGGATGTTGCTTGTATTGTCTGTAAAGATGTAAAATACCAATTCAATTCATTGGACATCTCCTGACTTACCATCTTTAATTTTTAAATACTGAGACCAATTTTCGATGGGACCCATGTTCAAATTGTTATCTTTTTGCTTTTTAAAGTATCTCTCAAAAGTCTTACCATCATTTTTTTGTCTCTCTAGCTAAATTCCTCTCATATTCTACATTTTCATTCTTTATCCATTTTTTGGTCATTCTGTGCTGTTGGTTATAGATTTATAGAGTCATAGAATCATAGAGATGTACAGCTCAAAGGTAGAAGACAGAGGGTGGTGGTGGAGGGTTGTTTTTCAGACTGTAGGCCTGTGACCAGTGGAGTGCCACAAGGATCGGTGCTGGGCCCTCTACTTTTTGTCATTTACATAAATGATTTGGATGCGAGCATAAGAGGTACAGTTAGTAAGTTTGCAGATGACACCAAAATTGGAGGTGTAGTGGACAGCGAAGAAGGTTACCTCAGATTACAACAGGATCTGAACCAGATGGGCCAATGGGCTAAGAAGTGGTAAATGGAGTTTAATTCAGATAAATGCGAGGTGCTGCATTTTGGGAAAGCAAATCTTAGCAGGACTTATACACTTAATAGTAAGGTGCTAGGGAGTGTTGCTGAACAGAGAGACCTTGGAGTGCAGGTTCATAGCTCCTTGAAAGTGGAGTTGCAGGTAGATAGGATAGTGAGGAAGGTGTTTGGTATGCTTTCCTTTATTGGTCAGAGTGTTGAGTACAGGAGTTAGGAGGACATGTTGCGGCTGTACAGGATATTGGTTAGGCCACTGTTGGAATATTGCGTGCAATTCTGGTCTCCTTCCTATCAGAATAATGTTGTGAAACTTGAAAGGGTTCAGAAAAGATTTACAAGGATGTTGCCAGGGTTGGAGGATTTGAGCTATAGGGAGAGGCTGAACAGGCTGGGGCTGTTTTCCCTGGAGTGTCGGAGGCTGAGGGGTGACCTTATAGAGGTTTACAAAATTATGAGGGGCATGGATAGGGTAAATAGTCAAAGTCTTTTCCCTGGGGTCAGGAAGTCCAGAACTAGAGGGCATAGGTTTAGGGTGAGAGGGGAAAGATATAAAAGAGACCTAAGGGGCAACTTTTTCACACAGAGGATGGTACGTGTATGGAATGAGCTGCCAGAGGAAGTGGTGGAGGCTGGTACAATTGCAACATTTAAGAGGCATTTGGATGGGTGTATGAAGAGGAAGGGTTTGGAGGGATATGGGTCGGGTTCTGGCAGGTGGAACTAGATTGAGTTGGGATATCTGATCGGCATGGACGGGTTGGACTGAAGGGTCTGTTTCCATGCTGTACATCTCTATGACTCTATAATCAGTCTCCCATGGGGAACCTTGTCGAACGCCTTACTGAAGTTCATATAGATCACATCTACCACTCTGCCCTCATCAATCCTCTTTGTTACTTCCTCAAAAAACTCAACCAAGTTTGTGAGACATGATTTCCCACGCACAAAGCCATGTTGACTATCCCTAATCAGTCCTTGCCTTTCCAAATACGTGTACATCCTGTCCCTCAGGATTCCCTCCAACAACTTGCCCACCACCGAGGTCAGGCTCACCGGTCTATAGTTCCCTGGCTTGTCCTGACCACCCTTCTTAAACAGTGGCACCACGTTAGCCAACCTCCAGTCTTCCAGCACCTCACCTGTGACTATCGATGATACAAATATCTCAGCAAGAGGCCCAGCAATCACTTCTCTAGCTTCCCACAGAGTTCTATTCTATCCAACCTTCTGACATGTCACCCATCTTTGCACAGTTACATGCTTTTGCTTAAAGTCTGGTATATGCCTGACTTGTTTCAATTTACACAGATTATGATTCCTACCCCTGGAACGTTTTTTTCCTCGTAAGAATGTATCTGTTCTGTGTATTTCCAAACAATTTCATTCACTTGTGGGATGTGGGTGTCACTGGCTGTGCCCAATGTTTCCTGCCCATCCCTAGTTGCCCCCCTTGAGAAGGTGGGGGTGAGCTGTCTTCTTGAACCGCTGCAGTCCATGTGCTGTGGGTTGACCCACAGTGCTCTGAGGGAGGGCATGCCAGGATTCTGACCCAGTGACAGTGAAGGAAAGGCGATATATTTCCAAGTCAGGATGGTGAGGGCTTGGAGGGGAACCTGCAGGGGGTGGTGTTCCCATGTGTCTGCTGCCCTTGTCCTTCTGGATGGAAGTGGTCGTGGGTTTGGAAGGTGCTGCCTGAGGATCTTTGATGAATTTCTGCAGTGCATCTTGTAGATGGTACACACTGCTGTTACTGAGGGTCGGTGGGGGAGGGAGGGGATGTTTGTGGATGTGGTGCCAATCAAGCAGCTGCTTTGTTTTGGATGGTGTCAAGCTTCTTCAGTGTTATTGGAGCTGCACCCATCTGGACTAATACACACTTAAATGTTTGCACTGTATCTCAAGTAATCTATCACATAATCTCATTTGCATCTTCGCTTTGACTAGCTCTTTGAGAGGGGGTAGTATTATCACTAGACTATTAATCCCAATAATGTTCTGTTGATCAATGTTCAAATCCTGCTGTGGCAGATAGAATTCAGTCAAAAAAGGTGATCTGGAATTGAGATTCCTGATGAAGGGCTCCTGCCCGAAACGTTGATTTTTCCTGCTCCTTGGATACTGCCAGACCTGCTGTGTTTTTCCAGCACCACACTCCCGAATCTGGAATTAAGAGTTTGATGATAACCATGAAACTGTGACTGATGTAGGGGGAGAAATTTCATTTTCGGCCAGTACAGTGGCTCAGTGGTTAGCACTGCTGCCTCATAGCACCAGGGAGCCCGGTTCAGTTCCAGCCTCAGGCGACATCTGTGTGGAGTTTGTACATTCTCCCTGTGTCTGCGTGGGTTTCCTCCGGGTGCTCCGGTTTCCACCCACAGTCCAAAGATGTGCAGGTCGGGTGAATTGGCCATTCCAAATTGCCCATAATGTTAGGTGCATTAGTCAGAGGGAAATGGGTCTGGGTGGGTTACTCTTCGGAGGGTTGGTGTGGACTTGTTGGGCTGAAGGGCCTGTTTCATCACGGTAGGGAATCTAATCTAATCTAAATTACTCTTAGTGTCCGGGAAAGTGTTACTTGGGTTAGCCATGGGAAATGTAGGCTTACAAGGATGGGGTGGGGAGTGGTGGGATGCTCTTTGTAGGGTCAGTGCAGACCTGTGGGCTGAATGGCCTCTATGAGCACTGTAGGAGTTCTATGATTTTATGACTCTATAAATGCCTTTATTTAAATCTAAAATACTAGTCTTGGACCCACTCTTCTCCCCCTCAAGATGAGTGTAAAATCCCATCACGTTCAGATTGCTGTTATGAGGAGGTGTGTTCCCTACAGGGATCATGAATATCTCCGATCATGTTGTACAATAGCTCACTCTCTCCATGGCAACCTCATTGAGATCAGCAACTTAGCAGCAAATAAATCACAGGAAAATGTGACTCCAGCAATTTAGTGGTTCCAAAGAGGATAGTTTTGGTATTTAATTGTTTGACAGCTTGGAGCTTGCTAACACCATTGCATGTCTCCTTCAGTCACCCTCTTGTTCCACAGCCCAGCCATGGAGTAAGCTGTCTGCAGGCTGAAAATTAAAATGTCACAAGCACTTATTTATGAAGGAAAGCGAAAGGCTTGAGCAATGCGTTCTGGCTCGATCGAATTAAGCCGCCTGAACTCGATCTTATCTGTAGGCATTGACAAATGTTTCCAACTTCCAATTAACTCAGAGCACAATAAGAATAAAATAAAAATCATACATAAAGACCTGAAAAATTGTACACATTTAGCAAAAGCATCTATAACAGGAGGCAGCCCAGTTCATTGAGGTGATGTACACTCAGTGTGAGCTATAAATCTCAGCATCAGCTATGTTCATGAGAGTAACCACAGAATCATGACATTACAAAATACACCAATGGGGAGCAGGGGCTCAGACTGCACATCAGTGCAGGTCTGAGAGTCTGGAGGGGACGCTGGAGCTAAGTTAATACCAAACCTTCCACTTGTTATTGACGCTATTCACTGGGAATGTTTAAACCGAAGGGGAATCCCAGGGCCCACTCCCACTATGTTGGTTAACGACGAGAGTTTATCAAGGAGGAGATGTTTAATCAGTAACGGGTTGAAGGGTCATGGAGGACGGGCAGGTTGAGGCCAGGAGGAGATCAGCCATGATTGTATTAAATGGCAGAGCAGGCTCGAGGGGCTGAATGGCCTCCTCCTGCCTCCAGTTCTGGTGAGTGTCAAATCGGTCTACTTGTTGCTTTGCTGATTCCATTGATGGCAATGTTGAAGGAGAGAAACAATAGCAGGGTTTTGGGGAGAGAATGGCAGGGACTTAGTCTATTATTGTTTGAGAAAGCAGCTCCAATGTCATGGGAAGGAATGGCCTCCTATATTGTACAACCCTAGGATTTTGGAATAATATCAGAACAGGCCATTCTGCCCATCTGAACTGGCTGGGGCTGCTTGCTCGGGTACAGAGAAGGCTTGGGGGGGGGGGGGGGGGGACCCTGATAGAGACTTTTATCTGAAAGGGATTGATGTGGAAATGAGGAGGGTTTGCAGCTCACCGTCATCAGTATCAAACAGTCACCCAAAAATTCAATGGGGTACTCAGGAGAAACCCCTTCCCCAGAGCGTGGGGAGAATGTGAGGGCTCGCTCCCATAGTGAGTACTCAAGGGGAACGGTGTTGATACATGGCGAGGGGAGGGAGATGGATATACCCCCGAGGGAGGGAGCGAGAGAAGGTGGCACTGAAGGTGGTGGTGGGGGAGGAGATGGTGTAGGGTAGGAGGGGACAGCTGGGCTGAAGGGCCTGAGTCTGTTCTGTGAGCTCAATGTCATTAACACACAGATGACACGAGGGGAGACAGTGCTATCACTGCAGTAATGATCCGCGGCCCAGGCTATTCCCATCAGAGGCACCGGTTCAAATCCCAGCGCACCAGCTGGTGAGGTGGGAACATAGGGAATTGATGACCAGTCTAAGGATGACATTTTCATGACCATGTAACCACTGTAGATTGAGCAGTGAGGACTTTATCAATTTCTATATTGCCATTAACAATGCAAAGCATCCCATAATTTACAGGAAAATTATTAAAGACAATATAACATTGAGTTACATAAAGTGATATTAGAGCCAAATGGTTCACTCATGTCCTTTAGGAAAGGAAACCGCAATCCTGACCTGGTCTGGCCTATATGTGACTCCAGACCCACACCAATATGGTTGACTCTTAAGGACCCTCCAACCCCATGACATCAATGTGGAGTTCACCAGTTTCCTCATTTCCCCTCCCCCCCACCTTACCCCAGTTCCAACCTTCCAGCTCAGCACCGTCCTCATGACCTGTCCTACCTGCCCATCTCCCTTCCCCTTATCCGCTCCACCCTCCCCTCCGACCTATCACCTTTACCCCAACCTCCATCCACCCATTGCACTCTCAGCTACATTCCCCCCAGACCCACCCCACCCCTCCCATTTATCTCTCCACCCCCGGGTCTCCCAGCCTCATTCCTGATGAAGGGCTCCTGCCGGAAATGTCGATTTTCCTGCTCCTCGGATGATGCCTGACCTGCCGTGCTTTTTCAGCACCTCACTCTTGACCCTGGGTAACAAATGCTGGTCTAACCAGTGACACCTATATCTCATGGATGAACCATTGGTTACATGCTGCATGAGTAAGTGAGACACTCGCTCACCGTGAGGATTACCCCTCTGAAATATTCTGCCGTTCCTCACCCACATCCTTCTGACATCATTAGACTGGGTGAAGCTGAAGGCCATCTCTGACATTAACCCTTTCAAAGCTGTAAGCTTATATAACACTAGCCACTGATCCTGAGCACACATCTCTGTTGATGTCAGAGGAATATTATCAATCGTAATTCGAGTGCAGGGCTGTGGGTGTCACTAGCTAGGCCCACAGTCGGGGACAGGGAAACAGAGGTTAGTCAGCAAAGAGGAGGTTTCTCATGGCTCAGCATCGCATTCTCCTTATGAGTTAAAGTTTTGAGTGATAAATAATGTTTTAAATTCACTCATGGGACATGGGCATCGCTGATTGGTCAGCATTTTATTGCCTGTCCCTGGTTGCCCCTTGAGAAGGTGGTGTTGAGCTGCCTTCCTGACCCGCTGCAGTCCATGTGCTGTGGGTTGACCTACAATGCCCTGAGGGAGGGAATCCCAGGATTCTGACCCAGTGACAGTGAAGGAACGGTGATATATTTCCAAGTCAGGAGGGTGAGGGGCTCGGAGGGGAGCTTACAGGGGTGGAGATCCCATGTATCTGCTGCCCTTGTCCTTCTAGATGGAAGTGGTCGTGGGTTTGGAAGGTGCTGCCTGAGGATCTCCAGTTAATTTCTACAGTAATTTCTTATCGATGGAACTCACAGCTGCTATTGAGCATCGGCGTTGGAGGTGTGGATGTGGTGTCAATCAAACAGCTACTTTGTCCTGGATGGTGTTGAGCTTCTTGAGTGTTGTTGGAGCTGTCCCCATCCAGGGCAAGTGGGGAGTATTCCATCACACCCCTGACTTGTACCTTGTAGATGGTGGATAGACTTTGGGGAGTCAGGAGGTGAGTCACTCGCTGCGGGATTCCCAGCCTCTGACGTGCTCCTGTAGTCACCGTTCATTTGGTGAGTCCATTTCAGTTTCTGGTCAATGGTAAATCCAAGTTGATTGTGTGGGATTCAGTGATGGTCATGGCCTTGAATGTCAAGGGGTTATGGTTAGATTGTCTTTTATTGGTGATGGTCATAGCCTGGCACTTGTGTAACACAAATGTTACTTGACACTTGTCAGCCCAAGCCTGGAGATTGTCCAGATCTTGTTGTATTTCAACATGGAGTCCTTCAGTACCTGAGGAATTGCGAACAGTGCTGAACATTGTGCAATCATCAGCGAACATCCCCACTTCTGACCCTATGATGGGGGGAAGGTCATTGATGAAGCAGCTGAAGATGGTTGGGCCTAGGACACTACCCTGAGGGACTCCTGCAGAGATGTCCAGGAGCTGAGATAACTGACCTCCAACAACCACAACCATCTTCCTATACGTGAGGTATGACTCTAACCAGCGGAGAGTTTGCCCCCAATACCCATTGATCCCAGTTTCTGGGTCAGTGTGGTTAGCCGCTGCTTTACGTGTTTTGGAGAAAGTTTAATGTGATAGGAATAAGGTTTGACACATGCTCAGAACGAAAGGTTCCAACCTGAAACGTTGACTCCCCTTGCTCCTCTGGTGCTGCCTGACTTGCTGTGCTTTATCCACATTATCAACTCTGACATTTCCAGCACCTGCAGTCCTCACTATCACAAAGCAAATTAACAAAAGCTAAGATCACAAAACCTAAAAGAAAACAGGGAGATTGATGAATAATTCATGGAGTCTGGCCTCATTGTAGAGGAATCCCAGAGCAACTCTCTCCCAACAGTATCCCACTGTGCAGCCCCCCCTGCTGGGTCTGTCCTGCTGGTGGGACAGGACATATCCAGGGATGGTGACGGTGGGGTCTGGGACATTGTCTGTAAGGTATGATTCCGTGAGTATGGCTGTGTCAGGCTGTTGTTTGACTACTCTGTGAGACAGCTCTCCCAATGTTGGCACTAGCCCCCAGATGTTAGTGAGGAGCACATTGTAGGGTTGACAGGACTGGTTCTGGTGCCTGGATCGATAGACATTGGGTGATGTGTCCAGGTTCATTGTTTTGTGAGTTGGTTTGATGTGGAGATGGTTGCTGACCATTTCGGCTGGGTCCACGGTGCTGAGTCACATGTAGCTCGGCAGATATCCTTCCCTGACGGACATTAATGAACGTGATAGGGTTTTGGACAATGGCGGCATAGTCAGCTTTTAATCCCAGATTTGTTTTTAATTGAATCGAAAGGTCACCATCTGTTGCAGTGAGATTTGACCTCAGACCATTCACCGGGATGATGAACTACTAGCCCAATGTCATTACCTTGACAGCATTCCAATTCTCTGTCTCCCACCCTCTCTGTCTGTCACTCGTTTTCTGTCTCTCTGTCACTCTTTCTTTCTCTGTCACACTCTGTCTCTGTGACTCATTTTCTCTTTCTCTCTTTCTGTCTGTCTGTCTCTCTCTCTCTTACACTCTGTCAATCTCTATCTTTGTCTCTCTCTCTCTCTCTCTCTCTCACTCTGTCTGTCACTCCTTTGCTCTCTGTCACTCTCTCTATCTCTCTGTCCATCTCTCCTCCTCTGACTGTCTGTCAATCCCTCTCTTTCTCTGTTACACTGTCTCTCTGTCTGTCTGTCTCTCTCTCTCTCTCTGTCCTTCTCACCAGATTTGTGAATTCCAATTCTCAGGCAAAATTGGAATTGAAGCCAGGCCACACCCCCTCCCCCCCCCCACCCCCCACACCCCCCCCCTACCCTCACACCCCCCCTACCCTCACACTGTTGCTACTATATCATGAGCAACAGTGAGAATGGGTGTGAGAATGGTTCTCACTCATTGCCATGCAACACAGTGGGTGTGAATCTTCACAAACATCAGAGAGATCCCAAAACTACAACTACGCCAGCAGCAGCATTCCAGGATCAAGGAGCTGGGGAACAACAGTCAGTGTCAAAACTCAAAACCTTCCTTCCCCCTTCTCACCCCTTCCCTCTCTCCCTCTCCTTTCCCTGATGGTTCTGGGCTGTGGGTGGGTGTAGGTGTAAGCCCTGGGGGTGTAGATTTTCTCTCTCTAACCCCATGCTGTGCCTTTCCTGAAGGGTTTGATGGGGACAACGTAGAGAGAGTTTTACTCTGGATGTAACCCCATGCTGTTCCTGCCCTGGGAGTGTTTGATGGGGGCAGTGTAGAGGGAGCTTTACTCTGTATCTAACCTTGTGCTGTTCCTGCCCTGGGAGTGTTTGATGGGGGGACAGTGTAAAGAGGTCTTTACTCTGTATCTAACCCTGTGCTGTGCCTGTCCAGGGGAGAGTTTGATGGGGGACGGTGTAGAGGGAGCTTTACTCTGTATTGCGCCCTGTGCTGTCCCTGTCCTGGGAAGGTTTGATGGGGGGAACAGTGTAGAGGGAGCATTACTCTGTATCTAACCCCGTGCTGTCCCTGTTCTGGGAGTGTTTGATGGGGGACAGTGTAGAAGGAGCTTGACTCTGTATCTAACCCTGTGCTGTCCCTGTTCTGGGAGTGTTTGATGGGGGACAGTGTAGAAGGAGCTTGTCTCTGTATCTAACCCTGTGCTGTCCCTGTTCTGGGAGTGTTTGATGGGGGACAGTGTAGAAGGAGCTTGACTCTGTATCTAACCCTGTGCTGTAGCTGACAATTGGACAGGAACAGTAGCAAGACATGGAAGAGCCATGTAAGTTAGACATCTCGCACCAGCACTGCCTATTGCAAGATTCCAAGCATCAAATGACAACACAGAATCACCAATGAAGAAGTGCTAATAAGGTCTGGTGAGAGGTCCCTGCAGGACATTGTGACAGAGAGATGACTGATACTGACATGACACATTTCACCTCCCAGAAATACACCCTGGCACACTGGCAGTTGGAAAAAGAAGATGGAAGCATGCCAAAGAACACCTGACAAATTCACTTAATGAGCTCCTTCAAAACCAAGACACCACCTGGGCCAGAGGCCACAATGGACAGGGACAGTTGGTGGAGTCTTGTTGCCCACCAATGTGCCACAGGGCCGAGGAGCTGAGTGTGCATGACGCAGAGAGCTTCCCTGGGAATCTAACCCCTGGCTGCACAATGCAAGACTCTCACCAGGAATCATAGGCATCCCAGGGTGACTTGGCCGGGTGGATCCAGAATTGGCTCGCCCAATGAAGGCAGAGGGTAGTGGTCAAAGGATGCTTTCCAGGCTGGAGGTCGGTGACTGGTGGTGTTCTGCATGGATCCGTACTGGGACCTCTGCTGTCTGTAATATATGACTTGGATGAATATGTAAATGGGTGGGTTAATAGGTTTGCAGACGATACAAAGATTGATTGGAGTTGTGATTGGTGTAGAAGGTTGTCAAGGGATACAGCAGGATAGAGATCAGTTGCAGGTATGGGCGGAGGAATCGTAGAAAGAGTTTACTCTGGGTACATGTGAGGTGCTGCACCTTGGGGGATGAAATGTTAAGGAAAAGTATACAGTTAATGGCAGGCCCCTGAACTACATTGATGTACAGAAGGATCTTGGGGTTCAAGTCCATAGCTCCCTGAAAGTGACCAGACAAGTAGATAGGCTGGTGAAGAAGGTGCATGGTATGATTGCCTTTATTGGTCGAGGAACTGAGTGTAAGAGTCAGGGTGTCATGTGGCAGTTTTATGAGATTTTTGTTAGACCGCACTGAGAGTACTGTGTTCAATTCTAGTCACCGCATTACAGGAAGGATGTGGAGGCTTTGGAGAGGGTACAAAGAGGTTTCCTGAAGAATGGTTCATGCCCGAAACGTTGATTCTCCTGCTCCTTGGATGATTCTCCTGCCTGACCTGCTGCGCTTTTCCAGCAACACATTTTCAGCTACAGAAGAGATTCACCAGGATGCTGCCTGGATTAAAGGGTATGAGCTATAAGGAGAGGCTAGAAAAACTCAGGCTGTTTTCTCTGGAGCAGCAGAGGCTGAGGGGAGACTTGATAGAAGTCTGTAACATTATCAGATGCCTGGATAGGGTTGATAGTCAGAATCTTTTACCCAGAGTTGAAATGTCTAAAACTAGGGGGGGATGCTTTTAAGGTGAGAGGGGGAAAGTTCAAAGGAGGTGTGAGGGGCAGGTTTTTTACACAGAGAGTGGTAGGAGTCTGGAATACACTTCCAGGGGTGATGGAGGCGGGTACAATAGGGGCATTTCAGAGACTCTTAGATAAGCTCATGAATATGCAAGTTATGGACAGATATGGACCAAAGACAGGCAGAAGGGATTCGTTTAATGTGGTCTCACGTTCAGTACAACATGGTGGGCCGAAGGGCCTGTTCCTGTGCTGTACTGTTCCATGTTCTAACCTGCAGCAATGGCCTCAGCTTCATCTGTAGTCTTGTGTGTGTGGAATGGTAGGCAGGAATGATTTACAAACCCCTGTGTTTTGTGGACTGCAGCCTCTCTCTGCCTGCAGAGACTATCCTGAGGCTGATATTGAGCTTGAGCGAGTTTACTCGCAAGAGCTGCTGACATTGAGCTCTCCGTACCCCTGCGGTGTAATGTGAGGTGTTAATGACATTAACATCTTCTTATCAGATTAAACTCTGAAGAAGACACACCATCAGCATTGTTTCACTGGTGTGCTGTCATCATTGTCAGGAATACTACAGACTGAAGGATTTGACCCTGGATTGATCTTCTAGTAACTCCCCCCTCCCCATTCCCCTGCTCGTCCTCATCCCTTCAACAGGCCCACTCCCCATCGATTCGCCCCCCCGCGTCCCATTGTCCCCTGCCCCTCTTCTCTACATTTGCCCCTCCCATCTCAGTCCCACAGTGCAGTCCCCACTCCCCCCCACCCACTGCCCAAACCTCCGCCTCCTCACTGTCCCCCCCAACCCCAGCCCGCCCTCAGTAAAGTGCCCCCCCAGTCGTACCTCCACAGTGAACAAGGTGAGCTCACTGCTGGGTCTCCTCGGACAACAATGTAAACCATCCTGGGGCTTAATTGACATAAAATTAAACTTAGAAATTCATCTGATTGAGGCAGGGGGAGGGGAAAGGCCAGTAAACACTGCAGATCTCAAACAGATGGCTCAGCGTGTTTCACTCACTCCTGGAAAGGATTGGTGAGCGTTAGCACTCTCCTCTACAACTTGTTGAAGCCGGATACTTATTCCTGACATAAGTGACTGGTTAAACAGAGGGGAGAAAATTCTAAGGACACAGCCAGTGGGAGGGTCCATCTGACAATCAGAGCAGCAGACCCCAGTCAACAGTAATCAAGTGCAGCTTGACTTACACTGAGCAGTGAAATATTATTTAATCAGTAATGCTTCATACATAATTCAATTAGCTGCTTCTGCTCTTCAGTATTAATGACTGTCGGAGCTTGTATTAATGTGGAGCAGTTTCACAAGAGATCGGCCAGACTGCAACACCATCACAGAAACTTAATAAGCTGCTGTCACTCAAATTAGCCAATGTAACACACTGACACACCAATAGCTCAAATTCCCTTCCGCACTTACAATAACACTGCAACTTCTTTCATTATGCTGATCTTGGCACTTAAAATATTTAATTATGAAGAGACGTAGAGAGGCCAGCAGAGTGTAATAACTATGGGATCAGAGTGGGGGAGCGGCAGATACAATGATTGCATCTTTTATTCAAGTTTTTTTTTCTTGGATAGGAGATCAAACTAAATTGAAATGTGGGAGTAAATGAGAAGTTGATAGATGTCTGGTGGGGAGTGAGAACAGCGTGGGGAGTGAGCTGTGTCCACAAGGCACAGAAGATTGATGAGTGTTATTCACAACAAATACATGGTGTGCATTAATGCAGGTTATTAATGCTGACTCCAGTGCGTGTCGGAATTGCTGAGGACTCTCACACGGAGACAGTGATTTCACAGTGAAATCACCTCCCATGTTGGAAAGCTGTGGCTGATTTTCATCCCTGCCACATTCTGCTATTCTCGTTGGACATGAATCACTCCCGAAGACACTAAAAACCATGTGGCAGGGGTCATCCATCAGGCATTGTGATCCGCCTGGTAATCCCCAGCTCTCGACCCGAGAGTGAAGCCACTACCCCCAGCTCTTTGATGATCTTCAAAGTGTCTCTCTGGATTTTACCAAATCGAACCTGTCCAACCCTAAAACCTTGGTCAACAGCAGCATGCTGACCTGACAGGAGATGGGAGAAGGTGAATCTTTAAAGTAGACCTACAGAGCTCAAGAAGCAAGTTTGATTCAGGGTCAGCATTTATGGGCGGCACGGTGGCTCAGTGGTTAGCACTGCTGCCTCACAGCGCCAGAGACCCGGGTTCAATTCCCGCCTCAGGCGACTGACTGTGTGGAGTTTGCACATTCTCCCCGTGTCTGCATGGGTTTGCTCCGGTTTCTTCCCACAATCCAAAGATGTGCAGCTTAGGTGAATTGGCCATGCTAAATTGCCTGTAGTGTCAGGTAAAGGGGTAAATGTAGGGGTCTGGGTGGGTTGTGCTATGGCGGGTCGGTGTGGACTTGTTGGGCCGAAGGGCCTGTTTCCACACTGAAAGTAATCTAATCTAATTATAAACTGTTGTCTCAATCCTCCTGAATCAGAAGGTCCTGATCAAGCAGCCGTCTCAGTCCAACCAGATTCCTCAACGTCCACCTTTACTCCATCACAGTCTGGGAGAAACTTGGAATCGGGAGCTGTTTCCAAACCAGTCTCTCTCTGGTTAACTCCCCTGAATGTTAGCGTAGAAACGGTTTCCTTCAGCCCACGCAAGGGGCCCAGGAACACAGGATGAGGGGGTCACTGGCTAGGTCAGCATTTATTGTCCATCCCTAATTGCCTGGGGGCAGTTAAGAGTTAACCACAATGCTGTGGGTCTGGAGTCACATGTAGTACAGAACAGGTAAGGATGGCAGCTTCCTTCTCGAAAGAACATTAATGAACCAGGTGGGTTTTTAACAGTAATCTGCTGCGATGTTTGTTAGACTGTTAACTGCAGATGCGGGCAGAACAGTGGATGTGATCTATATGGACTTCAGTAAGTTGTTCAACAAAGTTCCTCATGGTTAGCAAGATTAGATCACATGAAATACAGGGAGAACTAGCCATTTGGATACAAAACTAACTCGAAGGTAGAAGACAGAGGGTGGTGGTGGAGGGTTGTTTTTCAGACTGGAGGCCTGTGACCAGTGGAGTGCCACAAGGGTCGGTGCTGGGTCCACTACTTTTCGTCACTTATATAAATGATTTGGATATAAACGTAAGAGGCATAGTTAGTAAGTTTGCAGATGACACCAAAATTGGAGGTGTAGTGGACAGCGAAGAAAGTTACCTCAGATTACAACAAGATCTGGACCAGATGGGCCAATGGGCTGAGAAGTGGCAGATGTAGTTTAATTCAGATAAATGCGAGGTGCTGCATTTTGGGAAAGCAAATCTTAGCAGGAATTATACACTTAATGGTAAGGTCCTAGGGAGTGTTGCTGAACAAAGAGACCTTGGAGTGCAGGTTCATAGCTCCTTGAAAGTGGAGTCTCAGGTAGATAGGATAGTGAAGAAGGTGTTTGGTATGCTTTCCTTTATTGGTCAGAGTATTGAGTACAGGATTGGGAAGTCATGTTGCGGCTGTACAGGACATTGGCTAGGGGCCACTGTTGGAATATTGCGTGCAATTCTGGTCTCCTTCCTATCGGAAAGATGTTGTGAAACTTGAAAGGGTTCAGAAAGGATTTACAAGGATGTTGCCAGGGTTGGAGGATCTGAGCTACAGGGAGAGGCTGAACAGGCTGGGACTGTTTTCCCTGGAGCATCAGAGGCTGAGGGGTGACCTTATAGAGGTTTATAAAATCATGAGGGGCATGGATAGGATAAATAGGCAAAGTCTTTTCCCTGGGGTCAGGGAGTCCAGAACTAGAGGGCATAGGTTTAGGGTGAGAGGGGAAAGATATAAAAAAGACCTAAGGGGCAACTTTTTCACACAGAGGGTGGTACGTGTATGGAATGAGCTGCCAGAGGAAGTGGTGGAGGCTGGTACAATTGCAACATTTAAGAGGCATTTGGATTGGTACATGAATAGGAAGGGTTTGGAGGGATATGGGCCGGGTGCTGGCAGGTGGGACTAGATTAGGTTGGGATATCTGGTCGGCATGGACGGGTTGGACCGAAGGGTCTGTTTCCATACTGACTCCTCCCATTTGCTCTGGGATTCCCTGGAGCATTGCAGCATGCTGAGGTTAGACACATGGGGCAGGTGAGCATGACTGGCTATGGGAAGGTCAGGGTTATGTTTGCTCACAGACCGTGGGTGATCCACAAAGCAGTCACCCAGCCTGTGTTTGGTCTCTCCAATGTAGAGTAGGCCACATTGGATGCAGTGAATACAACACATGGGATTGCAGGAGGTACAGGGGGAAATGTTGCCCTTGGATGGTGAGCTGGGAGGAGGGGGACAGGCAGGTGTTGCACCTTCAGTGGTGACATGGGAAGGTGCCGTGGGAAGGGGAGATGGTCTTGGTGGCTGTGGAATGGAGTGGGGTGTCCCAGAGGGAGCGATCCCTGTGAAATGCAGACCAGGGGGAGTGAGGGGAAGATGTGTTTGGTGGTTGTGTTCTGCTGGAGGTGTCTGATATGATGGAGACTGGTGGGATGGAAAGTGAGGACAAGGGGAAGGTGATCACCCTGGTGTGAGTGATGGGAAGGGGTGAGGGTGGAAGCAGGGGTGATGGATCGGATGTAGTTGAAGGTCCTGTCAATCACACTGGGTGGGAGACCACAGTTATAGAGAGAGGAAGCTGTGTCAGCAGCGCTGTTCTGGAAGGTGGCATCACCCAAACAAGTACAACGTGGGTGAAGGAACCGGGAGAATGGGGTGGAGTCCTTGCAGGACGTGGGGTGTGAAGAGCCCGTTGTGAAGGTAGCTATGGGAGTCAGTGGCTTTGTAATGGATGGCATTGGGAAGTTTATTCCTGAAATGGAGACAAGAGAGGTCAAGGAAAGGAAGGGAAGTGTCGGAAATGGACAAGGTGAAAGTTGTAGAGGGATGGAACTTGGAGGGAAGGTGAAGAAAGGTTTCAAGGTCCTTGTGGGAGTGTAGAACAGCACTGAAGCAGTTGTAGATGCACTGAGAAACAGTTGTTGGAGAGGAGGGGGGGAGCCAGTGCACTACAGGAACAAGGATCATTCCACACACTCCTTAACAAGGCAGACATATGTGGGGGTCCCATAACCCCTCCTTTGATTTAGAGATGTACAGCATGGAAACAGAGCCTTCAGCCTAACCCGTCCACACCGACCAAATATCCCAGCCCAATCTAGTCCCACCTGCCAGTACCTGGCCCATATCCCTCCAAACCCTTCCTATTCATATACCCATCCCAGATGCCTTTTAAAGGTTGTAGTTGTACCAAACTCCACCACTTCCTCTGGCAGCTCATTCCACATACACACCACCTTTTGGTCTCTTTTGTTGGCAGAAGTGAGATGAATTAAAGGAGGAGACATTTTTCAGTGAGAGAACAAGCATGCCAAGTGGAGGAGGGTGGTGGGGGTGAATGGGCGTTGTCCTCTGGTCAAGGAGAAGCCAAGAGCTCTCAGACCGTCCTGGTGGGGAATGGAGGGAAAGAGGAATTGGACATCCATCGAGAATAGGTGGAGGTTTGGGCCAGGGAACTGGATACTACCAATATGGCTGAGGGCGTCAGAGGAATCCCAGATGTCAGTGGGCAGGGTGTGGAGTTAAAGTAGGAGGGAGTGTACTCGGTGAGGCAGGAACAGGCTGATACAGTGGGCCTACCACAGCAGTCTGGTTTGTGGATTCTGGGAAGGAGGTCTAGGGTTGGGTGGGTGAGGAGGAGAGATCTCTGGAGGTAATCAGGTCAGTGACAGTCCTAGCAACAATGACTTGATGTTGGGATGTGGGGTCATGGTCCAGGGGGCAGGAGGAAGGGTCTCCACAAGGTAAAGGTCAGTGCGTCAGACTCCACATTGGAATCTTTATCAATCGGCTTGTTTACAAAGTTAGGGTTGGACCTGAGAGAGAGAATTACAACAATTTCAGGTGGGGACACTTTAGAGTGGGCAAGAGTAGCAAAGAAATCGAGATGGCCATTGTTCTGCCATTGTCACGTTCCAAACACTTCATCTGAACGATCAACACCCTTTCAATCTCAGCACTCCAACCAATCCCACTCCCCCCTCCCACACGAAATACTGTCCCCTCCACACTTCCCGTCAGCTCTGAAGAAATGTCACCTCAACTCAAAATGTTAGCTTGTTCTTTCTCCATGGATGCTGCCTGACCAGATGGAGATGGACTGTCCAGAGTGTGCACTCTCCTGGATTTTGGCCTGAGTTCTCTTATTCAATCCAGGCCTAGTGGGACCCTTTTACTGTCTCAATTCTGCACGCCAGCAGTAACCAGAATGGCTTACTGGCCCAAATCCTGAAGAAAATGTTAACCGTTTGGCCAAGGGTTGGACTTGGTTTGGGGTTTTGCTGTGGGTTAGAACGCAGAACATAGAACAACACAGCGCAGAGCAGGTCCTTCGGCCCTCGATGTTGCACCGACCTGTGAACTAATCTAAGCCCATCCCCCTACACTATCCCATCATCATCCATGTCCTTATCCAAAGATTGTTTAAATCTCCCTAATGGGGCTGAGTTAACTACATTGTCAGGCAGGGCATTCCATGCCCTTACCACCATCTATGTAAAGAACCTGCCTCTGACATCTGTCTTAAATCTATCACCCCCTCAATGTGTAGCTATGCCCCCTCATACAAGCTGACGTCATCATCTTAGGAAAAAGACTCTCACTGTCTACCCTATCTAATCCTCTGATCATCTTGTGTATCTCTATCAAATCCCCTCTTAGCCTTCTTCTTGCCACTGAGAACAGGTTCAAGTCTCTCAGCCTTTCCTCATAAGACCTTTCCTCCAGACCAGGCAACATCCTGGTAAATCTCCACTGCACCTTTTCCAATGCTTCCACATCCTTCTTATAATGCGGTGACCAGAACTTTACACAGTATTCCAAGTGCGGCTGCACCAGCGTTTTGTATAGTTGCAGCATGATATTGCGGCTCCGAAACTCAATCCCTCTACCAATGAAACCTAACACTCCGTATGCCTTCTTAACAGCACTATCCACCTGGGTGACAACTTTCAGGGATTGATCCCCTGTTCTGGTCACCTTCACTCGAATGGTTCCCCAAGCTCAGTCAGACTGGTGAGGGTATCCACTTCCATCACAATAGTCTGTAACTCCCATGCTCCACTTGCTGTATGTCCCAGTGATAAAGCCAGTTGTGGTGCCTGATTGAAGTCTAGTTGGGCTTCAGCTTGTCGGAGCTTTTACATAGTTACCTCATTAGTCCCACCAATACCAAATGTTCTCTCAGCATCTCATTAAGGATTAAAAAACAGTCACATGCCTCTGCTAGTCATCTTAACCTCATTAAAAATCCTGATACAGTTTCCCTTGAGTAAAACCGATAGTGTCTCAGAGTTAGAGGAGGCTTGGGGTGGTGATATTCCTTAACTAAATCTGGTTAACTCTTGAAAAGTTTTAGTATCTGGTGCCTCAGGGAAAGTTATGTTCCTCATAACCAAAAAAGTTGTGGCTCCACAAGCTGTCAGGAAATTTTTCATTTCTTTCCCTCTGCTCCAATATCATTTGCCAAAAATCACATTCTTTCCACGTACTGGGACCAGGATCGAATGAGTCAAGTTTCCCAAATAATGACATGATGCTCGAAATGCTTACCCCAACTCAAAGATGACTGTCATGAGCATATTTCTTCAGGAGTGTCCTCCCCACTGAAATAACTGCACAGAGGCTGGTATCCTGTCCCCAGGACCCCCTTTATTTACACACACAGATAGTCCTTGACAGTGATCCAGCTCCTTCAGAGCCAGCTCTCAGAGAGAACAGAACCTCTGACCCTCCTGTTTATACCTGTCAGCCAGGGCTCCCTGATTGGACCAGATTAATGGCCCCAATCAGGGAACTCGTATTCTATGAGATGCACGTGGCTGACCTCTTTACATTCACTATCATCTCTTGGTCTGTACTCAATGGAGTTTAGAAGGATGAAGGATCACCTGATTTAAACATAGAGAATACTGAGAGTCCTGGATAGGGTAGACATGGAGAAGATGTTTCCACTAGTAGGAGAGACTAGGACCCGAGGGCACAGCCTCAGGGTGAAGGGATGAACCTTTACAACTGAGACGAGGAGGAATATCTTCAGTCAGAGGGTGGGGAATCTGTGGAACTCATTCCTATAGGGGGCTGTGGAGGCCAAGTCATTGAGTGTATTAAAGACAAAGGTAGATTCTTGATGAGTAAGGGCATCAATGGGTACGGGGAGAAGGCTGGAGGATGGGGTGAGAAATGGATCAAATGGCAGAGCAGACTCAATGGGCAGAATGGCCTAAGTCTGCCCCTGTACCTAATGGTCTTTTGGTATTCGCAGTCTAATGGGACCATGAACTATCAGTCCCTGACTGGCTGTGTTATTGTTTGACAATGACCAGCTTTGTGCATGTACTTGTGGTTTTATAAACAGCAGTAAGGGCAGCACGGTGGCTGCTGCCTCACAGCACCAGGGTCCCAGGTTCAATTCCAGCCTCAGGCAACTGTCTGTGTGGAGTTTGCACATTCTCCCCTTGTCTGCGTGGGTTTCCTCCGGGTGCTCCAGCTTCCTTCCACAATCCAAACATGTGCAGGTCAGGGTGAATTAGCCATGCTAAATTGCCCATAGTGTTGGGTGAAGGGGTAAATGTAAGGGAATAGGTCTGGGTGGGTTGCTCTTTAGAAGGTCAGTGTGGACTTGTTGGGCCCAAGGGCCTGTTTCCACACTGTAGAGAATCTAATCTAATCTTTAAAAAAATCCCGAGCGTTTCTACTCCATGAGGATCACCTCAATGGGTCACACTCTCACTCTGGCTGAACCAGTTATGTTACAGAGAACAGTAAGTTGTTTAAACTGAAAATGGTGTCACTGTGCTGGAATTCACACATCCCACCTACAGCATTGTACTTTGTGTTTAGTTAATTTGTACCAAATGAGATCGCAGTGACACTGCACCAACAAGATCGGCAGGGAAATCAACAGGAGCGCTTTGTAAATTCCCGATGAAGGGCTTACGCCCGAAACGACAACTCTCCTGCTCCTCGGATGCTGCCTGACTGGCTGCGCTTTTCCAGCAACACACTTTCCCACTCTGTAAACGAAGCCAAAATCTGCAGATGCTGGAAATCTGAAACAAATACAGAAACTGCTGGAGAAGCTCAGCAGATGTGGCAGCATCTGTGAGAGAGACAGCGGAGTGACTGTTTCGAATCCAGTGACCCTTCCTGAGAGCTCTGGGTTCAGTGCTGTCAGCGTTCTGAAGGCAGATCACCACACCCGAAACATTGACTCTGCTTCTGTGTCTCCGGCCATTCCTGTTTTTGCCACCAATTGTAATTATTTCTGTGATTGTATTTGGGATGATCCATACACCTGGACTAGGACTGGATTTGCAAATAGCATTAAGGATCACAGAGGAATATTGGTTGGTTGCGAATATCGATGAGAGGGTGGAGAAAGAATTCCTGTTATTGATGCTGAATGCTCATGGGGGCATGTGTAACATTGGTCATTATTCACCAGCTAGCTGTCCCACTCAGACACATTGAATTTTAGTGTACAGACTAACTGGGATGTCAACACCCATTAATATTCATAATTGGAATATCAACAGGACATTGATGTTTGTAATTGGAATGTCAACAGGACATTGCCATTAGTAATTGCAAAGGTAACCTCCCCCCCCGCCCCCCCCCCCCATTGATGTCTGTAAGTGGAACGTAAATAAACACATTGAAACGTGTAGCTGACATGCGAACAGACCATTGACATTTCAAATTGAGATTTTGAAATTTCTTGTGGTTATTACATTCCAATATGCTGGCAGCCACTGGAATGTTTTTGAAGTGTAGGCATTATCATAACATAGGAACGACAGAGCAAGATCCCACTAACAGTAATCTGTGTCCAGACAGAGCACTGCCCCAATCCTCTTAGAGACAGTGAGGGCTTTCACACCCTCAGAAGTGGGCAGGATGTTCTCATCGATTAACTTCACAGCCAAAGGTACATCCACTCTGAGCAGCTGCGTGCTGCCTCTGTGCTGCCCTGGAGGGTCAGTCTGGATGTGTGTAGGTTCAGGTCCTGTAACTGAGCTTGGACATGTAACCTCCTCACCCAGAAACAAGAGTAGAGGGCAAAGTTAAAAATCACACAACACCAGGCTATAGTCCAACTGGATGAAGGAGCAGCGCTCCGAAAGCTAGTCCTTCCAAATAAATCTGTTGGATTATACAAAGATGAAAATGGGTACTGCAGATGCTGGAGATTAGAGTCATAGAGTCATAGAGATGTACAGCATGGAAACAGACCCTTCGGTCCAACCCGTCCATACCGACCAGATATCCCAACCCAATCTAGTCCCACCTGCCAGCATCCGGTCCATATCCCTCCAAACCCTTCCTATTCATATACCCATCTAAATACCTCTTAAATGTTGCAATTGTACCAGCCTCCACCACTTCCTCTGGCAGCTCATTCCATACACGTACCACCTTCTGTGTGAAAAAGTTGCCCCTTAGGTCTCTTTTATATCTTTCACCTCTCACCTTAAACCTATGCCCTCTAGTTCTGGACTCCCTGACCCCAGGGAAAAGACTTTGTCTATTTATCCTATCTATGCCCCTCATAATTTTGTAAACCTTTATAAGGTCACCCCTCAGCCTCCGACGCTCCAGGGAAAACAGTCCCAGCCTGTTCAGCCTCTCCCTATAGCTCAAATCCTCCAACTCTGGCAACATCCTTGTAAATCTTTTCTGAACCCTTTCACATTTCACAACATCTTTCCGATAGGAAGGAGACCAGAATTACAAGCAATATTCCAACAGTGGCCTAACCAATGTCCTGTACAGCCCCAACATGACCTCCCAACTCCTGTACTCAATACTCTGACCAATAAAGGAAAGCATACCAAACGCCTTCTTCACTATCCTATCTACCTGTGACTCCACTTTCAAGGAGCTATGAACCTGCACTCCAAGGTCTCTTTGTTCAGCAACACTCCCTAGGACCTTACCATTAAGTGTGTACGTCCTATTAAGATTTGCGTTCCCAAAATGCAGCACCTCGCATTTATCTGAATTAAACTCCATCTGCCACTTCTGAGCCTATTGGCCCATCTGATTGATCATTGGCCCATTGATCAAGATCCCATTGCAATCTGAGGTAACCCTCTTCGCTGTCCACTACCCCTCCAATTTTGGTGTCATCTGCAAACTTACTAACTGTACCTCTTATGCTCACATCCAAATCATTTTTGTAAATGATTAAAAGTACTGGACCCAACAGTGTGTGTGTGTGAGAGAGAGACAGACAGACAGACAGACAGATAAACAGAGACAGAGAGAGAGCGTTTCAGTATTTGGGAAGTTAAAAGTTGGAAGCACTAGCTTTCGGCGTGCTGCTCCTTCATCAGGTGGTTATGTGTGGGAGAGAGTGTGTGTATTTGTGTGCATGAGTGTGAAGGGTTGGGTTTGTGTGAGAGAGTGAGTGACTGTGAGAGTGTATGTGAAAGTGTGTGTGTGTGAGAGCATGTGTGAGAGAGAATGTGAGTGTATGACTGTGAGAGTGTATGTGAAAGTGTGTATGTGTGAGAGCATGTGTGAGAGAGAATGTGTGAGAATGTGTGTGAGAGAAAGAGTATGTGAGAGAATGTGTGTGAGAGAGTGTATGTTTGTGTGTGTATGTGTGCGTGAGAGAGAGAGTGTGTGTGAGTGAATGTGTGTATGAATGAATGTGTGTGTGAGAGAATGTGTACGTGAGAGAGAGAGTGTGCATGCAAGTGTGTGTGGGAGAGAATGCGTGTGTGAGAGAGTGTGTATGTGAGAGAGAGTGTGTGTGCAAGTGTTTGTGTGTGCGAGAGAGAGAGAAAAGAGTATGTGAGAGAGTGTGTGTGTGTGTGTTTGTGTGAGAGAGAGAGTTGTGCGTGTGATGGACAGTGTGTGTGAGAGAGTCTGCCTGTGAGACAGTGTGTGAGAGAGAGTGTGTGTGTGAGAGAGTGTGTGTGTGAGACAATGTGTGTGAGAGAGTGTGTGTGTGCGACAGTATGTGAGAGAGTGTGTGTGCGTTTGTGTGAGAGAGATAGTTGTGTGTGTGATGGACAGTTTGTGTGAGAGAGTGTGCCTGTGAGAGAGAGTGTGCGTGTGTGAGAGTGTGCATGTGTGTGACTTTCTCCAGCTGCTGGTGGTCAGTCACTGGGTGTACTTGTGATGGAGTCCTATTGAGGTGAATTGTTGGGTAGTGGGGGAGGACTGGTTGTGAGGGCAGATGTAGTAGTGTTACTGACTGAGGGCCTGACTGGTTTCTGTTATGTTTTGTCCCTCAGTCTGACCCAGACCTGTCTGCTCCCATACTGCTGCCTCATTGGCTCCTGTTTGATTTTCCCTCTTCACCCACCGTACCTAGACCTAACTATTCCCACACTGAGAACAGAGACCAGGCACACACAATCAAACACCAGATAATTGACCATAATATTGCAATTTCTATGATCTCGCACTCTCTCCTTTCCCCTTTCCCCTCTTCTCTTCTGTCTGTTTCATCCCTCTTTTCTGTGCCTTGCTTCTTGATCCTTCCCTCCTTATTATCCTGGCATGTCTCCCTTCTCACATCTTTCTCCAACCCTCATCCCCTCAAACCCTTCCCATTTCTCCCATTGTCCCTCTCTCCCATTCTACAACCCACTTTAATCTTCCTTGCTCCCTCATCCTTCTCCACCCCACGTTTCTTTCCCTTCTCTCTCTCTCCGCCCTCTCCCCCATCTTCCCCCCACCTCCATTGTCCTTTCACCCTCTCCCTTCTTGACAACCCTCCGCCATCTTGTTCACTCCTGTTATCCCTTCACCCTCCTTTGCCCCTGTTTTCACTCCTTCTTCTTTCGCCAACTTGCCATTATTGGTCAGTGCATCGAGGAGAGGAGTTGGGAGGTCATGTTGTGGCTCTACAGAACATTGGTGAAGCCACTTTTGGAATGCTGTGTGCAATCCTGATCTCCCTGCTGTAGAAAGGATGTTGTGAAACTTGATAGGATTCAGAAACAATTTACAAAGATGTTGCCAGGATTGGAGGATTTGAGCTACAGGGAGAGGCTCAATATAACATGGAACAGTACAGCACACGAAGTGCCAAACATGATGCCACATTAAACGAATCCCTTCTGCCTGTCTTTGGTCCATATCTGTCCATAACTTGCATATTCATGAGCTTATCTAAGAGTCTCTGAAATGCCCCTATTGTACCCGCCTCCATCACCCCTGGCAGTGTATTCCAGACTCCTACCACTCTCTGTGTAAAAAACCTGCCCCTCACATCTCCTTTGAACTTTCCCCCTCTCACCTTAAAAGCACCCCCCCCTAGTTTTAGACATTTCAACTCTGGGTAAAAGATTCTGACTATCAACCCTATCCAGGCATCTGATAATGTTACAGACTTCTATCAAGTCTCCCCTCAGCCTCTGCTGCTCCAGAGAAAACAGCCTGAGTTTTTCTAGCCTCTCCTTATAGCTCATACCCTTTAATCCAGGCAGCATCCTGGTGAACCTCTTCTGTAGCTGAAAATGTGTTGCTGGAAAAGCGCAGCAGGTCAGGCAGGAGAATCATCCAAGGAGCAGGAGAATCAACGTTTCGGGCATGAACCCTTCTTCAGGAAACCTCTTTGTACCCTCTCCAAAGCCTCCACATCCTTCCTGTAAAGCGGTGACTAGAATTGAACACAGTACTCTCAGTGCGGTCTAACAAAAATCTCATAAAACTGCCACATGACACCCTGACTCTTACACTCAGTTCCCCGACCAATAAAGACAATCATACCATACACCTTCTTCACCAGCCTTTCTACTTGTCTGGCCACATTCAGGGAGCTATGGACTTGAACCCCAAGATCCTTCTGTAGATCAATGTTGTTCAGGGGCCTGCCATTACCCAGATTAAACTCCATCTCCATTTTCTCCACCCATACTTTCAACTGATCTCTATCCCGCTGTATCCCTTGACAACCACAATTCCACCAATCTTTGTATCGTCTGCAAACCTACGAACCCACCCATCTATATTTGCATCCAAGTCATTTATATATAGATATATCACAAACAGCAGAGGTCCCAGTACAGACCCCTGCAGAACGCACTAGTCACAGACCTCCAGCCTGGAAAGCAACATTCCACCACTACCCTCTGCCTTCAATGGGCAAGCCAATTCTGAATCCACGTGGCCAAGTCACTGTGGATCCCATGCACCTTAATCTTCAGGATGAGCCTACATGAGGGACCTGGCCAAAAGCCTTAGTAAAATCCATGTAGACAACATCCACTGCTCTACCCTCATTGATCACCTTCATCACCTCCTCGAAAAGTTCAATCGTGTCAGTAAGACACGAGCTGCCCTACACAAAGCCATGCCTACTGTTCCTAATGAGACCATGCTTTTCTAAATGCGTGTAAATCCCATCCTGAAGAATTCTCTCCAAAGCTTCCCAATCACCGATGTGATATTCACCGGTATATAGTTTCCTAGGGCTGTTTTCCCTGGAGCGTCAGAGGCTGAGGGGTGACCTTATAGAGATTTACAAAATTATGAGGGGCTTGGAGAGGATAAATAGACAAGGTCTTTTCCCTGGTGTTGGGAGTCCAGAACTAGAGGGCATAGGTTTAGGGTGAGAGGGGAAAGATATAAAAGAGACCTAAGGGGCAACTTTTTCACACAGAGGGTGGTACGTGTATGGAATGAGCTGCCAGAGGATGTGGTGGAGGCTGGTACAATGGCAACATTTAAAAGGCATTTGGATGGGTACATGAATAGGAAGGGTTTGGAGGGATATGGGCCGGGTGCTGGCAGGTGGGACTAGATTGGGTTGGGATACCTGGTCGGCATGGACGGGTTGGACCGAAGGGTCTGTTTCCATGTTGAACATCTCTGGGGTAGTGTGTGACTCTAACAGCCTGGGGGATAAAAGCCAGTTTAAATCCCATGCCTTCACGAGAGTGTGAGGAGCTGGTGACCTTGACTGTGATGGATTGCCAGTATTTCTGGACCTGCCTGGCCCAGCCTTGCACTGTGTTATTGGTGCTCCGATCCCAGTCAGTGCCCTGTCTCCGTTGATTAGATTCATGGATCCTGTTGTCCCCAGTCGTGACACATTAACATCATTCCTCATCAATTTTGCGATTAGATGAAAATTGTGTGTATGTACCAACAGCAGGATCAATTGAACCTAAATTGCCCAGCTTCTTCATCATTAATTCAATTTTACAAAACATTGTCAATAACCAAATAGATGAGACCAGAGTGATTATTTTCATGAACAGATATTGAAATATTGGCCTTCCTTTCACATCCAGTGTGGTTCCCCAGTGTTGCTGGACGCTGGTTACTCAGTGCCGTGTGGTCTCTTGTGTTGTGCAGGATCGATTCTGAACCTGAAAGTGCTGAGCATCACAGACTTTCAATTGAAGGAGTTTAATTTAAATCACTCTGCCCCACCACCCGATCCAACAGGATTTGACAAATCTTACATCTTGCCCAATTTTACTGCCTGTTGTTGAAGGTGGTGAATAGGCAGCAAACAAGGGGCTGAATGGCCATCCCAAAGTGAAGTTTAAACAGGGCAATTCCCTCTCAGACAGAATAAGTGTGCATTTGTATAACACCTTTCACAACCTCGAAATGTCCCAAAGTGCTCGGCATCCCGTGACACCGATCAGAAAGGTGCTCCCTCCCCAAGGTGGAGGGACAGAAAGATTTATCACATCCATAAACTTTCCCAGGATCTCTGTCAGCGGGGTATTCCCAGGGGGATGCCCACCCCCTCCCACACACACACACCATTCTGGCCCCTATGATGGAATCCTATCTCCAGGAAGGTGGGTGGGACTGGTCTGAAGTTGTAAGTGATTGGCCAGTGGAATTGGGATCCATTTCCAAGTGGAAGGGCGAAGTGAGCATCTCCAGTCCCTCCCTGGGGTCGGGGGTTCAGGGGTATTACATTGACAGCTCGACTGAGTGGGGGGGGTGGGGTCTAAGGGATCGCAATGTTCCTGGCTTTGATCTGGGGAGGGTGATGGGATAAATGGGTACATGGGGAGTGAGTCAGGCTGCTCAGTGGGGGTGAGGGTGGAATCGAACTAACCTTCTAGTCTTGAGCAAAGCTGTCTGAGGAACTTCCAATAAGTCTGAGCTCAGAGGAACAGGGAAGTCCTTTCATTCATCGGCCTGACCTTGAGGAACATTCTGTTGCGGGTTGAATGAGATTGGACCGCATCTGTCTCTCTCCTCACTCACTCAGTGCCTGTAAAGTAAAAACAGCTCAATTCACCTTCACTCCCAGGTCCCTAGCACGGTTCAATCCATTTTCGGAGAGGTCAGACCCAGGCAATGTCTGAGAGACTGTGACAGCCAGAGATAGATTACAAAACGTTACACAACCTGATAGCATTATTGTTTCATTCAGCACAGGGGACAACAACAAGATGCGTTCATATAGCATCCATAACAAGCCAAGGTGCATCATCAGGACGTTGTTGAACAAGAAAAGTTGCAGTGAGGGGTGGAGAGGTTTGGGAGAGGAATCCAGCCCCTGTGTAACTACCAAAGTGACAGTGAGGCAAATCAGGGTCAGATGCAGAACCAGGATTAGAGCAACTCAGAATCCTTGGATTGTCTTGGAGAAACCTTTAAATTATTGGTTTGTTTGTTTGTCAGCTGTCCCTGGCTGGGCCCAGCATTTCCTGCCCGTCCCTAGTTGGCCCTTGAGAGGGTGGGGGTGGAGCTGCCTCGTGAATCACTGCAGTCCATGTGCTGTGGGGTGACCCTCAATGCCTTTGGGGAGGGAATTCCAGGATTCTGACCCAGTGACAGTGAAGGAACGGCGATATATTTCCAAGTCAGGATGTGGAGTGTCTCGGAGGGGAACTTGCAGAGGGTAGTGTTCCCATGTATCTGCTGCCCCTTGTCTTTCTAGATGGAAGTGGTCGTGGGTTTGGAAGGTGCTGCCTGAGGATGTTTGGTGAATTTCTGCAGTGCACCTCATAGATGGTACACACTGCTGATACTGAGCGTCAGTGGTAACAGGAATAGATGTTTGTGGATGTGGTGCCAATCAGTGGGCTGCTTTGTCCTGGATGGTGTTGAGCTTCTTGAGTGTTGTTGGAGCTGCCCCCATCCAGGGCAAGTGGGGAGTATTCCATCACACTCCTGACTTGTGCCTTGGAGATGATGAACAAACTTTGGGGAGTCAGGGGGTGAGTTACTCACCGCAGTATTCACAACCTCTGACCTGCTCTTGTAGTCGCATTGCTTATGTGGTGAGTCCATTTGAGTTTCTGGTGTGTCAGAGGTGTTTTCTAACTAATCCTCCCCTCTGCATCATTCCCATAATTTTTCCCTATAAGTATTTTGCCAACCCCCCTGTGGAAAGGTCCTGTAGAATCTGCCGTTTCCATGTCCCATGACCCAAGAAATCACTGCATTGGAATAGATTCTGCCATCATCTCCCTCCAGCTTCCCTGACAGTCTGTGTCCTTCTGGTGACTGACCTTCATCACAACTGGGAACAATCTCTCGGTCTTGACTCCATCGAAACCGTTCGGAATGACTTTGACAAATCCTGCCCTTGGCCTTCTCTGCTCGAAGGAGAGTCAGCCCAGCATCAGCTGGGAGTCACTCACACTTAATGTGATTCCAGCTCAGTCTCCTGAATGGAAGTGTTTTCATCTGGGAATGGGAACAGATTCCCAACCTGCCTTAGGGAGACAGAGTGGCTTTGTACATTGTGAATATTCTTACATAACCCCACACAATACCTGGGGAACAGGTACTGAATCTCTCCAGTCAGAAAACTGACTCCACATTATCTTCCGATCTGTATGAGACCATCTCTGTGACCATGTGAGGCTCTGAGAGGGAAGAGTTTGTAAAAGCAGTAAAATTATGATAAATCAAATCGCAGGGGACTCTAAATCCAGGTTATACAGAGATTTGAGAGATACCAGGAAAACCCTGTGCGGCCCAGATTTCCCACAAATAGAAGAGTTTCTGTCACATCCTACACTGGGCTGGCTTTATATAGTGACCAGTGGCAGTTTTCTCTGGAAAACTCATCAAACATGTTCTACCGAGGGGGCTGTCTTTGCACAGATGCAGCACGTCAACTGCACGGTCTCTGTCTCACACACAGACCCAGATAGACAGACACACATACACCCAAACACAGACATACGTACACACCCAGACACAGACCCAGATAGACAGACACATATACACCCAGACACAGAAACAAACAGACAGACCCACATACACCCAGACACAGACACACACACACACACACCCAGACACAGACACAGACAGACACATGTACACACAAACACAGACACACGTACACACCCAGACACAGACACAGACAGACAGACACACGTACACCCAGACACAGACACATGTACACACCCAGACACAGACACAGACAGACAGACACACATACACCCAGACACAGACACAGACACACTTACACATCCAGACACAGACACAGACAGACACATACACCCAAACACAAACACACATACACACCCAGACACAGACACAGACAGACACACATACACCCAAACACAGACACACGTACACACCCAGACACAGGCACAGACAGACAGACACACATACATCCAGACACAGACACGCACACACACCCAGGCACACAGACAGACATACGTACGCATCCAGACACAGACACACATACACACCCAGACACAGACACAGACAGACAGATACACATACACCCAGACACAGACACAGACAGACACACGTACACACCCAGACACAGACACAGACAGACAGACACACACACCCATCCAGACACACACACACACCCAGACACAGACACAGACAGACACACACACACCCAGACACAGACACAGACAGACAGACACACACACACAGACACAGACACAGACACAGACAGACACACACACACACACCCATCTAGACACAGACACACAGACACAGGCAGACAGGCACACACACACCCAGACAGACACAGACAGTCAGACGCACACACCCACCCAGACACACACACACACAGACAGACACATATAGACACACACCCAGACAGACAGGCATACACATACCCAGACACAGACACACACACAGAAACACACAGGCACAGACAAATACACACACACACACAAACAGAAACACACTCAGAGACAGACACACACATACAGACAAACACACCAACAGACACACACAAACACTCTCCCACTCCCTTGTGTACACACATGTACACAGAAATTCACACCATTGCATTACACACTTGCTCTCACACACTCTCTTCCCCGAATATCTTTGCACACTCACACCATGATTCACAACCACATTCACATTTATGCACACACACCCTCCCACACTCCCTCCCACACACCCTCCCAAACACCCTCCCACACTCCCTCCCACACACCCTCCCACACTCCCTCCCACACACCCTCCCAAACACCCTCCCACACTCCCTCCCACACACCCTCCCACACACCCTCCCACACTCCCTCCCACACAGGGATGGCAGATAGGGTAAAGGAAGTGTGGGGTGGGCGGCCTGAGGAGGAGTGGGGTGGGGTTGAACTGTGGGAGGGGGGTGTGTGTGGGGGTGGAGATGAGGGCTAATGAGGGGTGTGTGTGGGGGTGGGGGTGGAGGGGTGAGGGGTGTGTGTGGGGGTGGAAGTGGAGGGGTAAGGGGTGTGTGTGGGAGTGTGGAAGGGTGAGGGGTGTGTGTGGGGGTGGCAGTGGAGGGGTGAGGGGTGTGTGTGGGGGGTTGGGAGTGGATGGGTGAGGGGTGTGTGTGGGGGAGGGTGGAGGGGTGAGGGGTGTGTGTGGGGGTGGCAGTGGAGGGGTGAGGGGTGTGTGTGGGGGAGGGTGGAGGGGTGAGGGGTGTGTGTGGGAGTGTGGAGGGGTGAGGGTTGTGTGTGGGGGTGGGGGTGGAGGGGTCAGGGATGTGTGTGGGGGTGGGGGTGGAGGGGTGAGGGGTGTGTGTGGGGGTGGGGGTGGAGGGGTGAGGGGTGTGTGTGGGAGTGTGGAGGGGTGAGGGTTGTGTGTGGGAGTGTGGAGGGGTGAGGGTTGTGTGTGGGGGTGGGGGTGGAGGGGTCAGGGATGTGTGTGGGGGTGGGGGTGGAGGGGTGAGGGGTGTGTGTGGGGGTGGGGGTGGAGGGGTGAGGGATGTGTGTGGGGGTGGGGGTGGAGGGGTGAGGGGTGTGTGTGGGAGTGTGGAGGGGTGAGGGGTGTGTGTGGGGGGCTGGGAGTGGAGGGGTGAGGGGTGTGTGTGGGGGGCTGGGAGTGGAGGGGTGAGGGGTGTGTGTGGGGGGCTGGGAGTGGAGGGGTGAGGGGTGTGTGTGGGGGTGGGGATGGAGGGGTGAGGGGTGTGTGTGGGGGTGGGAGTGGGAGTGGAGACTGTGGCTATTCAGCCCCTCACTGCCCCATTCCCTTTCTGCCCTCTGGGATTACAATGGGGCTCCAGTTTCACCTGGAGTCCTCAGGTGCAGTGAGAGCTGACCGAGAGGATGTGTCCGTGTCCCTTACCTGAGTCCTCAACACCACCATCGCTTTTGAATACTAACTCAGATTGTGAAGCTGCAGCTTCTATCAGATCACTATCTACTCTGCCATTCTCAATTTTTACTCTGTCATCTCAGAAGGTCAGTTATAAATTCTGCTGCTGTCTGTTCTCCAATTCAAATCAAGGAACCAGCCCATTAAGGAGTCGTTAGCACCTTCCAACTTTTATAAATCATTACTTATCGGAGGATAGATTGTATATTTCTCCAGTTTCCTCATTTCCCCTCCCCCCACCTTATCTCAGTCCCACCCCTCGGACTCAGCACCGCCTTCTTGACCTGCAATCTTCTTCCCGACCTCTCCGCCCCCACTCCCTCTCCGGCCTATCACCCTCACCCTCACCTCCTTCCACCTATCGTATTCCCATCGCCCCTCCCCCAAATTCCTTTCCTCCCTACCCTTTACCTCAGCCCGCTTGCACACCAGCCTCATTCCTGATGAAGGGCTTATGCCCGAAACGTCGATTCTCCTGCTCCTCGGATGCTGCCTGACCTGCTGTGCTTTTCCAGCACCACATTTTTCAACTCTGGTCTCCAGCATCTGCAGTCCTCACTTTCTCCTTATTGGAGGATAGGCAACAAGTTCAGCACATAGTCTCCCTGACACCATTAGATGCCAGGGCCATTATTAATGAACACTCCTTATCGGCTGCATGCTTGGCTAAGGGATTTCAGCACCAGGTGTGTGTACACTGCATTCATTATGGGGGACATGGGTGTCTCAGGCTGGGCCCAGCATTTCCTGCCTGTCCCTAGTTGCCCCTTGAGAGGGTGGGGGTGAACTGCCTTCTTGACTCGCTGCAGTCCATGTGCTGTGGGTTGACCCACAATGCCCTGAGGGAGGGAATCCCAGGATTCTGGCCCAGTGACACTGAAGGAATGGCGATATATTTTAAAATCAGGATGGTGAGGGGTTGAGAGGAGAGCTTGCAGGGGCTGGTGTTCTCATGTATCTGCTGCCCTTGTCCTTCTAGATGGAAGTGGTCGTGGGTTTGGAAGGTGCTGCCTGAGGATCTTTGGTGAATTTCTGCAGTGTACCTTGTAGATGGTACACACTGCTGTTACTGAGGGTCAGTGGTGGAGAAAGTGGATGTGGTGCCAAACCAGATGGCTGCTTTGGCCTGGATGGTGTTGAGCTTCTTGAGTGTTGTTGGAGCTGCCCCCATCCAGGGGCAAGTGGGGAGTATTCCATCGCACTCCTGACTTGTGCCTTGTAGATGGTGGACAGACTTTGGGGAGTCAGGGGGTGAGTTACTCCCCGCAGTATTCCCAGCCTCTGACCTGCTGTTGTAACTGTTGTGTTTATGTGGTGACTTCAGTTGAGTTGTGGTCTGTGATGTTGATAGTGGGGGATTCGTTGATGGTCTCACTGCTGAACGTCAAGGACCAGTGGTTAGTTATTGACTTATTGAAGATGGTCATTGCCAGGCATTTGTGTGACACGAGTGTTACTTGCCACTTGTGAGTCCAAGCCTGGGTGTTGTCCAAACCTTGTTGCATTTGAACATGGACTGCTTCAGTATCTGAGGAGTTGCGAGTGGTGCTGAACATTGTGTAATCATCGGTGAACATCCCCACTTCTGACCTGATGACAGAGGGAAGGTCATTGATGAAGTAGCTGAAGATGGTTGGGCCTAGGACACTGTCCTGAGGGACTCCTGCAGAGATGTCCGGGAGCTGAGACGACTGACCCTCAAACAACCACAACATTTTCCTGTGTGTCAGGTATGACTCCAACCACTGGAGAGGCTGCCCCCGATACCCATTGATACCAGTTTTGCCAGGGCTCCTTGATGCCACACTCGGCCGAATGCAGCCTTGATGTCAGAGCTGTCCCTCTCTCCTCCCCTCTGGAATCCAGCTCTTTTATCCATGTTTGACCCAAGGCTGTAATGAGATCAGGAGCTGAGTGGCCCTGGGGAACCCAAACTGGGCATCACTGAGCAGGTTATTGCTGAGCAGGTGCTGCTTGATAGCTCTGTTGATGACCCCTTCCATCACTTTACTGAGGATGGAGAGTAGATTGATGGGACAGGAATTGGCCGGGTTGGATTTGTCCTGCTTTTTGTGTACAGGACATACCTGGGTAATTTTCCACATTGTCGGGTAGATGCCAGTGTTGTAACTGTACTGGAAGAGCTTGGCTAGGGGAGCGGCACGTTCTGGAGCACACGCCTTCAGAACTATTGCTGGAATGTTGTCAGGGCCCATTGCCTTTGTAGATTAGTTCCTGAGACTTTCACAAGCACCTAGCATCTAAATTCCATCGTCCCTTCTCAGAGAAAATAAAATATCCCAAGTGGTTTTCAGAAAACGTATCAAACAGAATCGGACACCAGGTTCGATGAAATATCATCAGACAGATGTCCAAAAGCCCAACGTGAGGGGCGTTGTGAAGGAGGTCAGAGAGGTCGGGAGGTTTCAAGAATGAATTCCAGAACTCGGGGTCCAGGCAGCTGAGTGCACATCTCCCTGTGGCAGGGGGTGCAAAAATGTTGGGAGCACTGAGATCCTGGAGGATACTGTGTGTGTCTGTGTGTGTGTGTGTGTGTGTCTGTGTGTGTGTCTGTGTGTGTGTCTGTGTGTGTGCCTGTGTGTCTGTGTGTGTGTCTGTGTGTCTGTGTGTGTGTACCTGTGTGGGTGTCTGTGTGTGTGTGTGCCTGTGTGTCTCTGTGTGTGTCTCTGTGTGTGTCTGTGTGTGCCTGTGTGTGTGTGTGTGTCTGTGTGTGTGCGTGTGTGTGCGCGCCTGTGTGTGCGCCTGTGTGTGTGTGTGCCTGTGTGTCTCTGTGTGTGTGTGTGTGCGCGCCTGTGTGGGTGTCTGTGTGTGTGTCTGTGTCTGGGGGGGGGGGTTGGAGTATACAGACAGTGAGGGGGCAGCAAAGGGGGGCATAGGGGGAACTGAAAACCAAACAGAAACATTAAAATCAAGTCATTGTCCGAATGAATGGAGCTCAGTGAAGACGGAGTTGACGATGATCAAACCCATTCATTTTTTTTAAAGGGAAAACACCCGAGTGGCCAGTGACAAGCACTGCCATTCACATCAAAGGGCAATGCTGTGTGATCAAAACAGTGAAGGGGAGGGTAAGGACTAAATCAAAATAGAGTTGGAGGGGGAAATAATACACTCCACTCCCTGCGGCGCCCACCTCTCCCTGAACGACTCCAGGGTGTTGGTGGACACCGCGTGCTCTTTCTCCAAGGACACCCGGGCTCTAACGTAACCCCGGAAGAGGGGCAGGCAGTCGGCCCTAATGACCCCATCCACGGCCCGCTGCCTGGACCTGTTGATGACCAGTTTGGCCAGGCCCAGGAGCAGACCCACGAGGAGGTCCTCGGACCTGCCCTCCCTCCTCCGTACCAGGTGCCCGAAGATCAGGAGCGTGGGACTGAAGTGCAGCCAGAAACAGAGGAGAAGGTTTCTGAGAAAATCAAAAAGGGAGTGCAAACGCCCACACCCAATATATACATGGTCCACGGACTCCACAGCGCCACAGAACAAGCAGTTGGGCTGGGAGTCCGTGAACCACCGCAATCTGCAGTTACAGGGGACTGCTGCGTCCAGCACCCTCCACCCCAGATCCCCGAGAGAAAGGAGGAGGACTCCCGCGTAGAGAGCCGTCCACTGGGGATCTCCACCGCCCGGTGGCAAATGGGCACGCCAAGGCGTGTCCGGACGGTGGATGAGGGAGAAGAGGTGGACGGTGTGCAGCAGCAGTCGATACAGGGCCTTCCTTTGTATATCCCTTAAGGGGACAAAATTAAAATTCCGGAGGCGGCTCAGGTTGTGGGGCACAGGCTCCCGCGGGAAGTACGGGACCTTGGGGCCAATGTGAAATTCCGTCCGGGCCGGGGTGAGCGCGGACGGGATCCCACCGCACACCTGAGCGTCCTCCAACTGGTGCACTACGTCGGGTCCGAGCACCGCCGTTTTAAGGCGTCGGATGGCGGTGGCCACGTACCGGACGTCTACCACTGCCCTGCTAGCTATGTCCTGCAGCAGCGTCCAGCCCAGGCCCCCGGCACCCAGCACGTCCCCGACTCTGGTCGCCCTCGCCGCCACGGCCCTCCCCTCCGACAGCCACTCGAACCCGCGAGTACGGAGGTGCGGATTCCTGAGCAACGGCTCCCTGACGACAGCCGCTACTCCAGCCGGAGGGTAGGCGCGACGCAATTCGACCATGTTCCAGACAGTGATCAGGTCCTGGTAAAAGACAGGCAGCGCCTTGAGGGCGACCTCCAAACCGTCACGGTCGACAAACAGGGGCCCCGTGTCGTAGTTGACGCTATGCACCTGACGGAAAATCAAGCCCATTCACTGTGAGCTTGGCCTTTTGAGATAACCCCATTGATTACTCGCAGCTCATTGGTTTGCACTGCATTCTGGGAAATACTGACTGGCTCCAACCTGCATTTCCTCCCTGCAACACCTCCTACAGGCAGAACTGTGTAACAACAGCGTGACACATTTACAAAAGCATTGGGTTTTATAATGGTCCCAATATAATTCCCAGTTCTCATGAATAGTCACAGACCAGAAACATTGACTCTCTCCAGGGATGCTGCCTGACCTGCTGAGCCTTTTCAGAATCTTATATTTCAGGCCCTTCACATCAGACTCCTTGATCTGTTAAACCAGTTTGTTCTCGCAGGTGGGTATGGGGTTATGATAAGCTGATGCCAAGGGGGACAACATTTGGACTCTGTCCTCAGCATGTGCCTGTTCAGAAAAGGTTTGACTTTGAGCAGAGGCCAATAGAGTTCACAAAACTCCAGGGAAAAGCCACTCCTTCAAGATGTTTTTGGTAAAATTCCACCTTCTGCTCTCGTGCTGCCTGAACTGCTGTGCTCTTCCAGCACCACTAATCAAGAACAACCAGGAACAGTGTGTAGAGGAAGCAGTATAGATTCATGAGGATATACTGATCTCACAGTGAGACATGGAATTGGTCCTTCTGGTGCTGGAAGCATTTGAAAAGAAGTATGACCAAAGACTGTTTATGAGTGTTTGTTTTTCCAGTGTTTGGCAGGCTGTTGCTCTGAGAAAATATTACAATCTGATTTATTGAATGAGACGTGAGCTGGCAATGTAGGAGTGTGACAGTAAATCACAGTGTGTTTCGAAAGCACAGCAACCTTCTGTAGGAGTTATTGATATATACAGGTCAGAATTACAGCATAAAATCTCAGTCAGCACAAGTTGGTCTAATGGGGCATTAACCTCCCTCAATCCAATAATCAAAAATACACCAAACCCCTTCCCATTCACTCCCACTGTACACAATCCCAATGGATCAAACCCCTTCTCATTCACTCCCACTGAACACATTCCCAATGGATCAAACCCCTTCCCATTCACTCCCACTTTACCCCAATCCCAATGGACCAAATCCCTTCCTAATCACTCCCATTGTACTCAATCCCATTGGATCAAACCCCTTCCCAATCACTCCCACTGTACACTATCCCAATGGATATAACCGTTTCCTATTCACCCCCACTGTACCCAATCCCAATGGATATAACCCCTTCCCATTCACTCCCACAGTACCCAATCCCAATTCAAACCCCCTTCCATTCACTCCCACTTTACCTCAATCCCAATGGATCAAACCCCTTCTCATTCACTCCCACTGTACACAATCCCAATGGATCAAACCCCTTCCCAATCACTTCCCACTGTATCCAATCCCAATGGATATAACCGCTTCCCATTCACTCCCACTGTACCCAATCCCAATGGACCAAACCCCTTCCCATTCATTCCCACCGTACACAATCCCAATGGATCAAACCGCTTCCCAATCACTCCCACGGTACACAATCCCATTGGATCAAACCCCTTCGCAATCACTCCCACTGTACCCAATCCCATTGGATCAACCCCTTTCCAATCACTCCCACTGTACCCAATCCCAATGGATCAAATCCCCTTCCATTCACTCCCACTGTACCCAATCCCAATGGATCAAACCCCCTCCCATTCATTCCCACTGTACACAATCCCAATGGATATAACCCCTTCCCATTCACTCCCACTGTACTCAATCCCAATGGATCAAACCCCTTCCCATTCACTCCCACTGTACCCAATCCCAATGGATCAAACCCCTTCCCAATCACTCCCACTGTACCCAATCCCAATGGATAAAAACACTTCTCATTCACCCCCACGGTACCCCAATCACAATGGATCAAACCCCTTCCCATTCACTCCCACCATACTCAACCCCACTGGATCAAACCCCTTCCCATTCTGTCCCACTGTACCCCAATCACAATGGCTCAAACCCCTTCCCTTTAGATGTGCATTCCCTTTACACGTCCATCCCCCACCAGGGTGGTCTCAGGGCTCTCTGCTTGTTCCTGGAGCAAAGGCCTGAACAGTCCCCACCCCCCACCACCCTGCTTCACTTGGTTGAACATGTCCTCACCCTGAACAACTTCTCTTTTACCTCCTTGGCTTTCTTCAGGTCAAAGGGGTCGCCATGGATACCAACATGGGCCCCAGTGATGCCTGTCTCTTTGTGCGATACGTGAAACATTCCTTGTTTCAGTTGTGTTCTGGCCCCCACAACACTTTCTCCAGTACATCAATGACATCATCGGGGTTGCTTCCCAAACTTGTCCAGGATTGAAAAAGTTCATTGATTTCACTTCCAATTTCTACCCCACCCTCACTTTCATCTGGCCTATCTCTGACCTTTCCCTTCCCTTCCTCGACATCTCTGCTTCTCTTTATGGGGGTCGACAGGCCATAATATCCATGATAAACCCACCAACTCCCACAGCTACCTGGACTGTACATCCTCACAGCCTGATTCCTGTCAAGATTCGATTCTCCCAGTTCCTCCATCTTGTTGCAGCTGTTCCGATGATGCCAACTTTGACAAGGGAGCCTCCGAAATATCCACCTTCTTCCTGAACCGAGGACTCCCCAGCACCATAGCTGACAGGGCCCTCAGCTGGGTCTGACCCATCTCCCGCATTTCCGCCCTCACCCCCCCTCTCCTCCCTCCCGTAACAATGATAGGGTCTCCTTGTCCTCACCTACCATCCCACCAGCATCTATATCCAGAGGATCATGAGCCATCATTTTTGCCACCTCCAGCAGGCTACCACCATCAGACCCATACTCCCCTCCAACTCCTTGTCAGGGCTATTCCCTCCAGGACACCCTGGTCCACTCCTCCTTCACTCCCAACACCACACCCCCCCCACCCCCCCACAGGCCCTTCCTCTGCAACCATAGGTGGAATAGCTCCCCATTTACTTCCTTCCTCCTCACTATCTAAGGCCCCAAACACACCTTCCAGATGAAGCAACACTTTACCTGCACGTTACTCAACCTAGTCTACTGCATTCAGTGCTCACAGTGTGGTCCCCTCTACATTGGGGAAACAAAGTATAGACTGGGGTGACTGCTTTACAGAACACCTACATTCTGTCCACAAAGATGATCCTGAGTTTCCAGGTGCCTGCCACTTCACCACACTGCCATGTTCCCTGGCCAATCTCCCTGTCTCAGGCTGGCTGCTGTGCTCCAGAGGAGGTCAGCACGAGCTGGAACAACAGCATCGCATTTTCCACTTGGCAACTCAACAGCCTTCTGGACTCAATATTGAATTCAACAATTTTAGATCTTGTGGCACTTTCTCCCACAGAACATAGAACAGTACAGCACAGTACAGGCCCTTCGGTGTTTGATGTTGTGCCAATCTTTTATTCTACTCTAAGATTAAACTGACCTATATGCCTTTTATTGTACTATCTTCCATGTGCCTATCCAAGAGTTGCTTAAATGTCCCTAATGTCTCTGACTCTACTACCACAGCTGGCAGTGCATTCCACACACCCACCACTCTCTGTGTAAGCGATGCAACATAGAACATAGAACAATACAGCGCAGAGCAGGCCCTTCAGCCCTCAATGTTGCCCCGACCTGTGAACTAATCTAAGCCCATCCCCCTACACTATCCCATCATTGTCCAAGTTCTTATCCAAGGATTGTTTAAATCTCCCTTTCACTCTGACAGGAATATACTTTCTCTGGATTCTCGTTATCTCATTTCTGAAGGTTTCCATTTTTCCAGCCGTCCCTTTACCTGCGAACATCTGCCTCCAATCAGCTTTTGAAAGTTCTTGCCTAACACCATCAAAATTGGCCTTTCTCCAATTTAGAACTTCACCTTTTAGACCTTGTCTATCCTTTTCCATCACTATTTTAAAACAAATAGAATTATGGTCGCTGGCCCCAAAGTGCTCCCCCACTGACATCTCAGTCACCTGCCCTGCCTCATTTCTCTAGTAGGTACATCCTCATACTGAATCAGAAAATTGTTTTGTACACATTTAAGAAATTCCTCTCCATCTAAACCCTTAACACTATGACAGTCCCAGTCAATGTTTGGAAAGTTAAAATCCCCGATATTAACTACCCTATTATTCTTACAGCTAACTGAGATCTCCTTACAAGTTTGTTTCTCAATTTCCCTCTGACTTTTGGGGAGTCTATAATTCAATCCCAATAAGGTGATCATCCCTTTCTTATTTCTCAGTTCCACTTAAATACCTTCCCTGAATGTATTTCTGGGAATATCCTCCCTCAGCACAGCTGTAATGCTATCCCTTATCAAAAATGCCTCTCTCCCTCCTCTCTTGCCTCCCTTTCTATCCTTCCTGTAGCATTTGTATCCTGGAACAGTAAGCTGCCATGGATCGGTGCTGGCCCTCTACTTTTTGTCATTTACATAAATTATTTGTATGTGAGCATAAGAGGTACAGTTAGTAAGTTTGCAGATGACACCAAAATTGGAGGGGTAGTGGACAGCAAAGACGGTTACCTCAGATTACAACAGGATCTGGACCAGATGGGCCAATGGGCTAAGAAGTGGCCGATGGAGTTTAATTCAGATAAATGTGAGGTGCTGCATTTTGGGAAAGCAAATCTTAGCAGGAATTATACACTTAATGGTAAGGTCCTAGGGAGTGTTACTGAACAAAGAGACCTTGGAGTGCAGGTTCATAGCTGCTTGAAAGTGGAGTCGCAGATAGATAGGATAGTGAAGAAAGCGTTTGGTATGCTTTCCTTTATTGGTCAGAGTACTGAGTACAGGAGTTGGGAGGTCATGTTGCGGCTGTACAGGACATTGGTTAGGCCACTGTTGGAATATTGCGTGCAATTCTGGTCTCCTTCCTATCGGAAAGATGTTGTGAAACTTGAAAGGGTTCAGAAAAGATTTACAAGGATGTTGCCAGGGTTGGAGGATCTGAGCTACAGGGAGAGGCTGAACAGGCTGGGGATGTTTTCCCAGGAACGTCGGAGGCTGAGGGGTGACCTTATAGAGATTTACAAAATTATGAGGGGCATGGATAGGGTAAATAGACAAAGTCTTTTCCCTGGGGTCGGGGAGTCCAGAACTAGAGGGCATAGGTTTAGGGTGAGAAGGGAAAGATATAAAAGAGACCTAAGGGGCAATGTTTTCACGCAGAGGGTGGTACGTGTATGGAATGAGCTGCCAGAGGAAGTGGTGGAGGCTGATACAATTGCAACATTTAAGAGGCATTTGGATGGGTGTATGAATAGGAAGGGTTTGGAGGGATATGGGCCGGGTGCTGGCAGGTGGGACTAGATTGGGTTGGGATATCTGGTCAGCATGGACGGGTTGGACCAAAGGGTCTGTTTCCATGCTGTACATCTCTACGACTTTGTGACTATGACTCTCAGCCCAATTCTGCAGTTTATCCAAGTCCCCCTGCAACCTGTAACATTCTTCCACACTGTCCACCACTCCACCGACATTAGTGTCATCTTCAAACTTATTAACCCATCCACCTATGCCTGCGTCTAAGTCATTTATAAAAATGACAAACAGCAGTGGTCATCACTAGTAACCGGACTCCAGGCTGAATATTTTCCATCAACCACCAGTCGCTGCCTTCTTTCAGAAAGCCAGTTTCTAATCCAAACTGCTAAATCACCCTTAATCCCATGCATCTACATTTTCTCCAGTAGCCAATCACATGGAACCTTATCAAAGGCTTCACTGAACTTCATGTACACCACATCAACTGCCCTTCCCTCATCCACATGCTTGGTCACCTTCTCAAAAAAACCCAAAAATGTTTGTAAGACATGACCTGCCCTTGGTAAAGAACCTACATCTGAGTCTCCCCTAAACCTTCCTCAATTACCTTAGAATAATACCCCCTTGTGATAGCCATTTCCACCCTGGGAAAAAGTCTCTGGCTATCCACTGTATCTATGCCTCTCATCATCTTGTACACCTCAATCAAGTCACCTCTCACCCCTTTTTGCTCCAATGAGAAAAGCCCTAGCCCCCTCAACCTTTCTTCATAAGACATGTCCTCCAGTCCAGGCAGCATCCTGGTAAATCTTCTCTGCGCCTTCTCTAAAGCTCCCACATCCTTCCTATAATGAAGCAACCAAAACTGAACACAATATTCCAACTGTGGCCTAACCAGGGTTTTATAGAGCTGCAGCATAACCTCGTGGCTCTTAAACTCAATACCCCTGATAATGAAAGCCAACACACATACGTCTTCTTAACAACCCTATCAAACTGGGTGGCAACTTTGAGGGATCTATGGACATAGACCCCAAGATCCCTCTGTACCTCCACATTGCCGAGCATCCTGCCTTTCATCCTGTATTCTGTATTCCAATTTGACCTTCCAAAATGAATCACTTCACACTTTTCCAGGTTGAACTCCATCTATCACTCGTCAGCCCAGTTCCGCATCCTGTCAATGTCCCGTTGCAACCTGCAACAACCCTCCACACTATCCACCACTCCACCAATCTTCATACAATCGGCAAACTAACCCACCCTTCCACTTCCTCATCCAAGTCATTTATTAAAATCACAAAGATCAGAGGTCCCAGAATGGATTCCTGAGGAACACCACTGGTCACTGAGCTCCTGGCTTTCTATTTACTACCACCCCCTGTCTCCCACGGGCCAGCCAATTCTAGATCCAAACAGCCAGATTTCCCTGTATCCCATGCCTCCTTACTTTCTGAATGAGCCTAACATGGGGTATCTCATCAAATGCCTTGCTAAAATCCATGTGCACTGCATCCACTGCTCTACCTCCATCTATGTGTTTTGTCACATCCTCAAAGAATTCAGTAGTACTTGTGAGGCAAGACCTGCCCCCCACAAAGCCATGCTGACTATCGCTAATCAAACTATGGTTTTCCAAGTCCTCATAAATCCTGTCTCTCAGAATCCCATGTCCTTACGCCAACCCCTACACACCAGGCCTTGTTGTCATATGGTCTACTATGACACAAAACCCATTGTCAGCCACTAATAACCTCCATTGGTAGCTATTAATTCTCAGAGGCTGATTATTATCCACACCTGGGTGTCTGTCCAACTGTTCTCTCTCTCTCTCTCTCTCTCTCTCTCTCTCTATCTCAGTTAAAAATTACACAACACCAGGTTATAGTCCAACAGGTTTAATTGGAAGCACACTAGCTTTCGGAGCGACGCTCCTTCATCAGGTGATAGTGGAGGGCTCGATCGTAACACAGAATTTATAGCAAAAATTTGCAGTGTGATGTAACTGAAATTATACATTGAAAAATTGATTGTCTGTTAAACCTTTCATCTGTTAGAATACAGTGATAGTTTCACTTCTTTCATGTGTAAATCACAAAACTTTTTTTTTAAAGTTGCATTCTCGGGTTAGCTGTTAACAATGGTGATAGCTAGACAATATGTTGAAGGTGTTGTCCCCCTGTGTTCTCTGTCTATGCCATGATGTTTAGATTGATCCTAATCTAAAAAGTGAGATAACGGAGTTTTACATAAATTCATGCAGTTTTTGAGCTCAGAGTTCTACATGAATGTATGCAGTTTTTGAGCAAAGTACAATGTAACTCTGCAAGTACAAATTCACCCCACAAAATATGTGTGTGCATGTGGGTCTTTGTCTGTCTGTGTGTCTATCTGGGTTGGGGATTGTGAGTGTGAGAAAGTGTGTGTGTGTAGTGATTGCAGAGTGTCTTAAGTCTGTGAGGGGGTGCATGTGTGGGAGTGTGTGTGTCTATAAGGGTGTGTGTGGGTGTCTGTGTGCACGCCTGTGTGTATGTGTGTCCGTGTGTATGTGTGTATAGGAGTGTGTGTGTGTGTGTGTGAGAGTGTGTGTGTGTATAGTGCAATGGTGATCACCTGTAATGTGACATGAACCCAAGGTTGAGGCCCTCCCTATGGGTACCAAACTTAGCGATCAGCCTCTGCTCGGCCACTTTTCTCTGCTGCCTGTCCTGAAGTCCGCCTTGGAGGATGGTCACCCAAAGGTCCGAGGCTGAATGTCCTGGACCACTGAAGTGTTCCCCAACTGGGAGGGAGCCCTCTTGTCTGTTGATTGTTGTGTGGTGCCCATTCATCCGTTGTCGTAGCCTTTGCTCGGTTTCCCCAATGTACCATGCCTCCGGGCATCCTTGCCTGCAACGTATAAGATAGACAACGTTGGCTGAGTCACACGAGTACCTGCCATGTACAAGGTGGGAGGTGTCCCCACGTGTAATGGTGGTATTTATGTCCACACTCTGACACGTCTTGCAGCGTCCACCGTGACAGGGTTGTATGGAGTTGTCCTGAGATCCGGGCAGCTTGCTACGAACAACGATCTGTTTGAGGTTTGACAGTTGTTTAAAGGCAAGTAGTGGAGGTGTGGGGAAGGTCTTGGTGAGGTGCCCATCCTCATTGATAATGTGTTGCAGGCCACGAAGAACGTGGTGTAATTTTTCAGTACCTGGGAAATACTGAACAACGAAGGGTACCCTGTCAGTTACCTAGCTATCACCATTGTTAACAGCTAACCCGAAAATGCAACTTTAAAAAAAAAACGGTTTTGTGATTTACACATGAAAGAAGTGAAACTATCACTGTATTCTAACAGATGAAAGGCTTAACAGACAATCAATTTTTCAATGTATAATTTCAGTTACATCACACTGCAAATTTTTGCTATAAATTCTGTGTTACGATCGAGCCCTCCCCAATCACCTGATGAATGAGCGTCGCTCCGAAAGCTAGTGTGCTTCCAATTAAACCTGTTGGACTATATCCTGGTGTCGTGTGATTTTTAACTTTGTCCACCCCAGTCCAACACCGGCATCTCCGAATCATCTCTCTATCTCCACCTATTGTTCACTCCTTACCCCTCCCCTCACCCTGTCTCCTGCATTAAAACTAACTTTCCTCCTTACAGTCATTTCTGGGGAAGAGTCACTCAGTCGGAAATGTTAACTCTCCATAAAGTCTGCTGAGCTTTTCCAGCAATGTTTATTTTGTTCCCTTCCCAATCACTCCCACTGTACCCAATCCCAATGGATCAAACTCCTTCCCATTCACTCCCACTGTACCCAATCCCAATGGATCAAACTCCTTCCCATTCACTCCCACTGTACCCAATTCCAATGGATCAAACCCTTTCCCATTCACTCCCACTGTACCCAATCCCAATGGATCAAACCCCTTCCCAATCACTCCCACTGTACCCAATCCCAATGGATCAAACCCCTTCCCATTCACTCCCACTGTACCCAATCCCAATGGATCAAACCCCTTCCCATTCACTCCCACTGTACCCAATTCCAATGGATCAAACCCTTTCCCATTCACTCCCACTGTACCCAATCCCAATGGATCAAACCCCTTCCCAATCACTCCCACTGTACCCAATCCCAATGGATCAAACCCCTTCCCATTCACTCCCACTGTACCCAATCCCAATGGATCAAACCCCTTCCCATTCACTCCCACTGTACCCAATCCCAATGGATCAAACCCCTACCTATTTCTTTACTGCATTACAAATTCTAATCCTGATCCGAGGTGTGTAGAATTCATTAATAACTCGTTGTTTTGTGTCTCTGTACCATCGACCCACTGCTAAATTAAGATGAGACACACGACCACAGCACAGAATTCTAATTGTAAAAGATATCTTTTCATCAATACTTTCTGTCATTTTTGTTTAGACTGAATTGTCAAACCAATGATTCAAATGGGCTGTGTTTTTTTTTAATTTAAGAAATCCCAATGCAATTACGATTTTGATTTCTCCAAATGAATGGCTTGGGGCTGCTCAATACTTGCCTGGTTATTGAAATATTCTGCAGACCCATTCTTGCTGCTTTCATTATGCTCAGCAACTCCAGCCCAGCACAGGAAGGGCTTTTAACATCGTATATGTGCAGGAGAAAGAGGAAGGGTTAGGGCGACTGCTGGAAGAGCTTCTTCAAAGAGCCAGCAGAGCCAGCAGGGCAGAATGGCCTTCTGCTGCCCTGATTCTCTGATGCTAATAATTCAGAGAACAGGAAATCCAATCCCACCTTGACAGAATCCCTACAGTGTGAGAACTGGCCTTTCGGCCCAATAAATCCTCTCTGACTCTCCCACCCAGATTCCCTCCCCTAATCCTGTAACCCTGCATTTCCTGTGGCTTACACACCTAATCTGCTTGTAGTCCGACAAGGTGAATTGAATTGAGTTTATCATCACGTGTCCCGAGGCACAGTGAAAAGCTTTGTCTTGTGAGCAATACAGGCAGATCACAGAGTTAAGTAGCACAGATAGTAAGTAATAGGTAAACAGCGGCAAAAACAAAATCACAGGGACAGGTGAATGTTAAGAGTTTGTGAGTCCGTTCAGTATTCTAACAACAGTCGGGTAGAAACTGTTCTGAAACCGGCTGGTGTGTGTGTTCAGGTTTCTGTACCTTCTCCCCGGTGGTAGAGGTTGTAGAAAAGCATTGCCAGGGTGGGATGGATCTTTGAGAATGTTGGCGGCCTTTCCTTGACAGCGGGCCTGGGAGATGGATTCTATAGATGGGAGGTTGGCCTTGGTGATTGTCTGGGCCGAGTTCACCACTCTCTGTAACCGTCTCCGACCTTGAATGGTACAATTGCCATACCAGGTAGTGATACACCCAGACAGAATGCTCTCGATGGCGCATCTGTAAAAGTTGGCATCATTTATTTAAGGCAAAAGTGAGGACTGCAGATGCTGGAAACCAGAGTCTAGATCAGAGTGGTGCTGGAAAAGCACAGCAGGTCAGGCAGCATCCGAGGAGCAGGAAAATTGACGTTTTGGGCAAAAGCCCTTCATCAGGAATGAAAGTGCTGCTTTCCCAGCACCACTCTAATCTATCCATCATTTAACTAAGTACAAGCTACCAAGTATAGCCTGGTGTTGTGTGTTTTTTCCCTTTGTCCACCCCAGTCCAACACAAGCACCTTTACGTCACATCTAACCTGCACACTATGGGTAATTTCCCATGACCAATCTACCCTGACCTGCACATCTTTGGATTGTGGGAGGAAACTGGAGGAAACCCGCGCAGACACGGGGAAAATGTGCAAACTCCACACAGACAGTCGCCTGAGGCTGGAATCGAACTCGGGTCCCTGGTGCTGTGAGGTAACAGTGCTAACCACTGAGCCACCGTACCACCCCAGATTGCCTGCTCAAATTTGGTTGAAAACTTTGGAAATAAAAGTCTGGCAGTAATCCTGAGTGTGAGGATATTCGCCTGAAAACCCACTGACCAGGTATCGTGCTTGTCTCCTTCATGGGGCTGGTCCTTTTAAAGCACTTTGTCTGATATTCTCTGGGGAAATCTGATTTTTTGTTGTTGGAAAAATATCCATTATTCATAAAAACACACAGCTGTAAGTACATGGATTCCGCACTAAAACAGTTCCTCACAGGCTTTGCAAGAAGTAAAAACAAACAACACATTGGAATTTGACATCCCTGCATTTTCAAAAGGAAGGCATCACTTACTAGTGCAAGACTATATTTATGTCCATGTGAGGCACTGGGAAGGTCCGATAATTGAAAGGACTCCCATTTGCCTTCAGCAGGAAGCCATCAGACAGTGGTCTTTCCCCACTGTGTCTTGGCGGCAGCTTCTCCAAGCATCAGTGTGTCCCTCAGCACAGAGTCCTGGACCTTGGGATATTCCAGTCTGCAACACTCAGTTGGAGTCAACTCCTTGCTCTGGAACACTAGTAAGTTTTGGGCAGACTGAAAGAGTGGTTTTCACCGAGTTGATGGTCCTCCAGGTGCAATTGACATTTATCTCAATGTGCGTCTCGGGGAATAGCCCATAGAGCACAGAGTCCTGCGTCACAGAGCTGCTCAGGATTGACCTCAACACATACCATCGCATCTTCCTCCAGACTACCTCTGCAAAGGCAAATCCCAGAAGGAGATGTGTGACCATCTCTACCCGCCTCCGTTATTGAGACTCTTGTCATTGGGATATCTGAGCACCATGACATGAGCTGATCGTTCCAATTAGACAGCGTCTCAGATCCCCAGGTCCACATCGCTCTCTCATTTACTGCCTTCAACTCTGCTCAATTCTACAGCAGCTGCCTGTTCATCACTTAGTGCGCGGTGGAAATAATTATTATCGTTTTTTTTGTAAATGCATCTTCTCTGTGAGCCGGGGTGATGTTGGATTACAAAGTATAAGTAATGACCACATTAAATAGTTGTTATTCTGTACATTCAATGCCACCATGAGATGTAATGACAGTGTGAAGGGCATTGCTTTAAAGGTGCTTTACTTTCTCAGTGTCAGTCATGACAAACAGTCCTTCACACTGGCCTAATCCTGTCATCAACCTTTCCATTTGTGCTTTGTGACAGCAGGAGAAGCTCAACAGCCAGTAATTTACTCTGAAGATGTGTGTCTGCTCCAGTGTGCTCAAACTCAGTGAAAGGGAATCCTTTTCGATGGTCTGTTTCTTTGTTCCAGCATTGGGACACAAAGACTGATTAACCAAAAGCAATCCAACCACCTCTGCTTGGCATTCACTGGGGTTACCATCACTAAATCCCTCACTATCAACATCCAGGGGGTTATCATTGACCAGAAACTCAACTGGACTCACCACATAAACACTGCGGCTACAAGAGCAGGTCAGAGACTGGGAATACTGCAGTGGGTAACTCACCTCCTGACTCCCCAAAGATTGTCCACTATCCACATGGCAGAATTGATTTCAATGCAATGAGTTCTTGGGACATGTCGACTTTCCAAAGGGGGTTGGCGAAATACTTAAACGGAAAAATTATGGGAAAATGCAGAGGGGAGGATTAGTTAGAAAACACCTCTGACACACCAGAAACTCAAATGGACTCACCACATAAACAATGCGACTACAAGAGCAGGTCAGAGGTTGTGAATACTGCAGTGAGTAATTCACCCCCTGAATCCTCAAAGTTTGTCCATCATCTCCAAGGTACAAGTCAGGAGTGTGATGGAATACTCCCCACTTGCCCTGGATGGGGGCAGCTCCAACAACACTCAAGAAGCTCAACACCATCCAGAACAAAGCAGCCCACTGATTTGGCACCACATCCACAAACTTCCCCTCCCTCCACCACTGACGCTCAGTATCAGCAGTGTGTACCATCTACAAGAGGCACTGCAGAAATTCACCAAACATCCTCAGGCAGCACCTTCCAAACCCACGACCACTTCCATCAAGAAAGACAAAGGGCAGCAGATACATGGGAACACTACCCTCTGCAAGTTCCCCTCTCAGCCCCTCACCATCCTGACTTGGAAATATATCGCCGTTCCTTCACTGTCACTGGGTCAGAATCCTGGAATTCCCTCCCTCAGGGCATTGTGGGCCAACCCACAGCACATTGACTGGTTCAAGAAGGCAGCTCACCCCCACCTTCTCAAGGGGCAACTAGGGACGGCAATAAATGCTGCCCTGTCTGCTGACAGTTACATAGAGTCATAGATTCATAGAGATGTACAACATGGAAACAGACACTTTGATCCAACCCGTCCATGCCAACCAGATATCCCAACCCAATCTAGTCCCACCTGCCAGCACCCGGCCCATATCCTTCAAACCCTTCCTATTCATATACCCATCCAAATGCCTCTTAAATGTTGCAATTGTACCAGCCTCCACCACATCCTCTGGCAGCTCATTCCATACATGTACCACCCTCTGTGTGAAAAAGTTGCCCCTTAGGTCTCTCTTATATCTTTCCTCTCTCACCCTAAACCTATGACCTCTAGTTCTGGACTCCCCCACCCCAGGGAAAAGACTTTGTCTATTTATTCTATCCATGTCCCTCATAATTTTGTAAACCTCTATAAGGTTACCCCTCAGTCTCTGACGCTCCAGGGAAAACAGCCCCAGCCTGTTCAGCCTCTCCCTGTAGCTCAGATCCTCCAACCCTGGCAACATCCTTGTAAATCTTTTCTGAACACTTTCAAGTTTCACAACATCTTTCCGATAGGAAGGAGACCAGAATTGCACGCAATATTCCAACAGTGGCCTAACCAATGTCCTGTACAGCCGCAACATGACCTCCCAACTCCTGTACTCAATACTCTGACCAATAAAGGAAAGCATACCAAACGCCTTCTTTACTATCCTATCTACCTGCGAATCCACTTTCAAAGAGCTATGAACCTGCACTCCAAGGTCTCTTTGTTCAGCAACACTCCCTAGGACCTTACCATTAAGTGTATAATTCCCGCTAAGATTTGCTTTCCCAAAATGCAGCACCTCGCATTTATCTGAGTTAAACTCCATCTGCCACTTCTCAGCCCATAGGCCCATCTGGTCCAGATCCTGTTGTAATCTGAGGTAACCCTCTTTGTTGTCCACTACACCTCCAATTTTGGTGTCATCTGCAAACTTACTAACTGTACCTCTTTTGCTCACATCCAAATCATTTATGTAAATGACAAAAGGTAGAGGACCCAGCACCGATCCTTGTGGCACTCCACTGGTCACAGGCCTTCAGTCTGAAAAACAACCCTCCATCACCACCCTCTGTCTTCTACCTTTGAGCCAGTTCAGTATCCAAATGGCTAGTTCTCCCTGTATTCCATGAGATCTAACCTTGCTAATCAGCCTCCCATGGGGAACCTTGTTGAACGCCTTACTGAAGTCCATATAGATCACATCTACTGCTCTGCCCTCATCAATCTTCTTTGTTACTTCTTCAAAAAACTCAACCAAGTTTGTGAGACATGATTTCCCACGCACAAAGCCATGTTGACTATCCCTAATCAGTCCTTGCCTTTCTAAATACATGTACATCCTGTCCCTTAGGATTCCCTCTAACAACTTGCCCCCCACCGAGGTCAGGCTCACTGGTCTATAGTTCCCTGGCTTGTCCTTACCACCCTTCTTAAACAGTGGCACCACATTTGCCAACCTCCAGTCTTCCAGCACCTCACCTGTGACTATCGATGATACAAATATCTCAGCAAGAGGTCATCATTTAGAAAATAAAATAAATCAAGTAATGATTCACTCCTGCCTAGTAGAGTGCTGGGCCTTGTGTATTAGCCTGTGTTTAATACATAGCTAGTATACAGAGACATTGTACTTCATTGACTGTCTCTGTACGATGAGCTGTTAGTGAAGATAAGCAGGAACCTAGACATACAATAAGTCATTGAGGAGCAGGTTTCAAGGCCGGGCCAATCTTGCTGTGATTTTTCCAGAGTTGTATTCTGGACACAGTCTCAGTCACACTGTGTGCTGTGATATTTATGTTGCTGGAATCGTCATTGACAACAGCAATAGTGTTAATTATTAACATCCATCTCACAAAATATCAACCAGGGCAGGAAAGCAGATCCAAATACAAAACAGGCAACTTATGCTTACTTTACGTCTGAAAAGATTGAGTACATTTAGCCTGAGAATGCCCTGGGCTGAGTCTGTCTTAAATTCCCAGTGTGTGGGTATCCCTGGCTGGGTCAGCATTTATTACCCATCCTTAATTGTCCAGAGAGCAGTGAAGAATCACCCCAATTGTGTCAGGATTTCTGTATAGGTCAGATAAAGACAGCAGTTGCCTTCTGTAAAGGACAATAGTGAACCTAATCGGGTTTTCCAAACATAGTCACTTTTCGATTAAATTCCAGATTTTTATTAGATTTCACTTCCACCATGTGCTGTGATGAAGATTTCTACTGGGTTCTGCAGATTGTTACCTGCCTTTCCTGAGTTAATAGTCTCGTGATCACCAGATCACCACCTCCCCTTTGCTTGGAAAAGTGTTGATTCCTTGACCATTCCCACCGGCCTCGGAATCCGGGATTGTCTCCAGATCGGATCACAGCAGTCAATATCGAACCCTCAGATGTCTTTGGCCGGCAGTCCAGAAGTTGAGGCAAACATAATCTCCACCAGTCATTGAGAACATTCTGGAACTTGCCTGGTTAAAGCTTAATCTCTCCAGGAGAGAGTCTGGGTGAAATCTGAATAGCACCAGAAACACCCGATGTTAAACAAAGATCTCCTCTTGAATATTTTTATTCACTGATTTGAAGATTATTGGACAGGTGCCAGAATGTGGTTGTATTTTTATCTGGAGAGTAGTTCCACTCTGTGATCCACCCCAGGGTTTATATTGTACCCCAACCCTGCTCCCAAACACCTTCTCATTGAACATCTCTCGGCTCAGGAGGAGTCAAATCAAACCGAAATACTGCAGAGGATGGAAAACTGAGTTAAAATCCAGAGAGAGATGGAGAAACTCAGCAGGTGGGGAGAGAAACAGAGCTAATGTCTCAGATCAAATATGTCTCTTCAGAACTGAACAGCGTTAGGGTTAGGGTCAGGGTTAATGATGTTTATGGGCTGGATTAGGGTTTGGTTTAGGGTTAATAAAGTTGATGGGTTTGGGTTAGGGTTATGGTTAGAGTTAGGGTAATGGTTAGGGTTAATGATGTTTATAGGTTAGAGTTAGGGTTAGGGTTAGTGTTAGGGTTAATGATGTTTATGGGTTAGGTTTTGGCTTAGGGTTGATGATGTTGATGGGTTCAGGTTAATGATGTTAATGAGTTAGGGTTAGGGTTGTGTTGCTGACAGAGGAGCAGGGTGTGGAACAGGTGGTGACAATGTCCTGAACAAAAGTGAAAGGGAGGGCTCACCAGCGATAGAGTCAGGGTTAGGGTTAGGGTTAATGATGTTTATGGGTTAGAGTTAGAGTTAGGGTTAGGGTTAGGGTTAGGGTCAGGGTTAATGATGTTTATGGGTTAGAGTTAGAGTTAGGGTTAGGGTTAGGTTTAGGGTTAATGATGTTGATGGGTTAGGGTTAGGGTTAGAGTTAGGGTTAGGGTTAATGATGTTTATGGGTTAGAGTTAGGGTTAGGGTTAGGGTTAGTGTTAGGGTTAAGGTTAGGGTCAGGGTTAATGATGTTTATGGGTTAGAGTTAGAGTTAGGGTTAGGGTTAGGTTTAGGGTTAATGATGTTGATGGGTGAGGGTTAGGGTTAGAGTTAGGGTTAGGGTTAGGGTTAGGGTTAGGGTTAAGGTTAGGGTTAATGATGTTTGTGGGTTAGAGTTAGAGTTTGGGTTAGGGTTAGGGTTAATGATGTTTATGGGTTAGAGTTAGGGTTAGGGTTAGGGTGATGGTTAGGGTTAGGGTTAGGGTGATGGTTAATGATGTTGATGGGTTAAGGTTAGCGTTAGGGTTAGAGTTTGGGTTACTGATGTTTATGGGTTAGGGTTAGGGTTAGGGATAATGATGTTTATGGGTTAGGAATAGGGTTAGGGTTAGGTGATGGTTAATGATGTGATAGGGTTAGTGTTAGGGTTAGGGTTAGGGTGGTTAGGATTAGGGTTAATGATGTTTATGGGTTGGGGTTAGGGATAGGGTTAGAGTTAGGATTAGGGTTAATGATGTTTATGGGTTAGGGTTAGGGTTAGGGTTAGGGGTTTGGTTTAGGGTTAGGGTTAGGGAGAGGGTTAGGGTTAGGGTTAGGGTTATGGATAGGGTTAGGGTTAGGGTTAGTGATGTTGATGTTACTGACTGAGGAGGAGGGTGTTGAACAGGTGGTGGCAATGTCCTGAGCAAAAGTGAACGGGAGGGCTCATGGTGGAGAAGGAGAGGTAGAGATGTCAAATAGGTGTTAATGTTAGCTGAGAAACAGAGAAAATGGGTTCATTGTGCAGGGAGAAAAACCAACATGACCCAAACAAAACCCACTGCAGGGGTGGGGGTAGGGTTGCTGGTGTCGGAGAAGCATTGGAGAGACATCAGGGTCTGATGTATCCAATCAGAGATAGTGGATGTTTCAGAGATACCGATTACATATAGATCACAGATCAATCACATATTGACTAAAATCACATAGAATTCATTCACTTACATATAGATTACATTCATATGGCATGTAGAATACATATAGATCACTTTATTGTCACACATACTCAAATGAGAAAAGTTTATAAGTCACAGGAACAAATTCCTGCAGATGCTCGAACGAGTGGTAAAAATGACAAATGCTGGAGATCCCAGTGAGTCATCCATGGAGAGAGAACAAGCTAGTTTCAAGTCTAGGTGGCTCTAGATGAAGGGAAGTCTAGAGGGGACACCATTTAAGCGATAGATTTGGGGGTGGTGGAGGCAATGTGGGGGTGGTGGTGGCAATGTGTGGGAGAGTGGGGACAGTATGGGGGGGTGGGTGTAGGTTGCAGGTGGAGAAAGGATGTTAATAGCTCAGACTAAGTGATCGGAATGTGAGAATGGGAGAGCAATGGTGTGTCTACCTGCCAGACTGGGAAGAACGGGCTCTTCACACCCCACGTCCTGCAAGGACTCCATCCCATTCTCCCGGTTCCTTCACCCACGTTGTACTTGTTTGGATGATGCCACCTTCCAGAACAGCGCTGCTGACACAGCTTCCTCTCTCTATAACTGTGGTCTCCCACCCAGTGTGATTGACAGGACCTTCAACTACATCCAACCCATCACCCCTGCTTCCACCCTCACCCCTTCCCATCACTCACACCAGGGTGATCACCTTCCCCTTGTCCTCACTTTCCATCCCACCAGTCTCCATCATATCAGACACCTCCAGCAGAACACAACCACCAAATACATCTTCCCCTCACTCCCCCTGGTCTGCATTTCACAGGGATTACTCCCTCTGGGACACCCCACTCCATTCCACAGCCACCAAGACCATCTCCCCTTCCCACGGCACCTTCCCATGTCACCACTGAAGGTGCAACACCTGCCTGTCCCCCTCCTCCCTGCTCACCATCCAAGGGCAACATTTCCCCCTGTACCTCCTGCAATCCCATGTGTTGTATTCACTGCATCCAATGTGGCCTACTCTACATTGGAGAGACCAAACACAGGCTGGGTGACTGCTTTGTGGATCACCCACGGTCTGTGAGCAAACATAACCCTGACCTTCCCGTAGTCGGTCCTGCTCACCTGCCCCAGGTGTCTAACCTCAGCATGCTGCAATATTCCCTGAAGGGAATCCCAGCCCAAATTGGAGGGACAATATCTCATCCTCAGACGAGCACTTTACAGCCTTCTGGGCTCAACATTGAGTTGAACACCTTCCAATCGTGAACTAAGTCCCATTTCCTCCCTTTGTTTTAGCTTTACTTGTTACATTCTCTCTCCCTCCCCCACCCCAGTCTGGCTGTTGGACGCACCATTATTCTGCCATTCTCACATTCCGATGATTTTTAACTTTGTCCACCCCAGTCCAACACCCACACCTCCACATCATGAACTGTCAACATCTTTTCCCCAGCAGCACGCTACACCCTCACCTCCCGCTCCCCCCCCCCCCCCCACCCCCCAACCCCCACTCCATCCAGTATTGAACAAACGCCAACCCACCACACTTCCCCTCAGCTCTGATGTGGGGTCCTCTGGACTCGAAACGTTAGCTTGCTCTCTCTCTCTCTCTCTCTCTCTCTCTCTCCTGACCTGCTGTGATCTCCAGCAATTCCTGTTTTCAGGAAAGTTTACGAGTTGCCACTTACGGTGCTACCTCAGTACCCAGGTAGGTCCAGAATATTAGGTACAGATTCTTAGGAAGAATAAAGAAATATTCCATTATTACAGACCTTTAAAAGTCTAAAATCATTGTAATAAATTAGAAAAATGAAGAAATAAAATGTTCAGAATAACAGCCCACTAAAAAAAAGAGATTTAAGAGAAGATATGGTAGATTCCCTACATCTCGGTCACACATAGATCACTTGGAGATTACATATTGAGAAAAGGACAGAGGTGAATTGTGCTCTGGATTAATCTGACTGTAAGAGCTGTAGGGGATTACACGCAGTTTCAATCAGAACTTTCAAAAGGGATTTGGGTAAAGACTTGAAACAAAAGCCAGTCAGGGTTTCTGAGGCTTAATTGGATCATTCCTTGCAAGAGTTGACACTGCCAGGCTCTCTGCCAATTTAACCAGAAGCATACCTGATTGAATTGTCTTAATTCTCATTTTGAATTCTCTCCCAACAGTTCCTTCGTTTTGGGGATTGGTCAATTCCGCCTGGAACCTGTGCTCAGTTGGAAAGAGACAGTCCCCGATCAACATTGAGACCAGTCACATGATCTTTGACCCGTTTCTCAGTCCTCTGCGGATTAACACGGCTGGAAGGAAGGTCAGTGACAGAGAGCAATTCTCTCTTACACCCTCTCTCTCTCCCTGAACTGTAGGCTCTCCCAGTGATCTCAGTCAGTGCCTAGAAACAGGAGAGGGTGGAATAATGCCGAGTAATGCTTTATTTTCCCTTCTCTCTTTTATTTGAACACTCTGTCCATGTTGACCTTTGATAATCTGCAAAAAAAAATCAAAATTCACTTGAGATCACTCCCCAGCCTCGGAGAAATTTTCCTCGTTTAATTACTTTTCTCTCAACACTGAAATTAAATGGCTTGAATGACAGGTAGACATGCTGAATGAATATTTATGAGTACATATTTTATATACTTCTGACATTTCATCAAGGAATGTGCCACGGTGGGGTTTTCCAAGGGTACTCAGTAAAGAAGGCACAGACACACACACACAGAACAACTCACACTTTCTTGAGAACCAGAGATGGCTTTGTAGAACACTCTCAAATATCTGAGAGATCATAATGGAATAGAACAGAGGGGGGGTACAACTGACTCCCAGGGGAGTGGATGAGGTGAAACGTGCTGATATATTTAAGGGATGTCTGGATATGTCCAAGGGGGAGAAGGGAATCGAAAGGTTAGAATGGCGCAATAGTATAGTTCGGTGAGGAAAGATGGAGGAAAGTTCAAGGTGTTTTCTCTACAAGATGCACTGTAGAGACTCAACAAAGATCCTCAGACAGCACCTTCCAAACCCCCAGCCACTTCCATCTGGAAGGACAAGGGCAGCAGATACATGGGAACACCACCCCCTGTAAGGTCCCCTCCAAGCCCCTCCTCATCCTGACTTGGAAATATATCGCTGTTCCTTCACTGTCACTGGGTCGGAATCCTGGAATTCCCTCCCTCAGGGGCATTTTGGGTCAACCCACAGCACATGGACTGCAGGGGTTCAGGAAGGCAGCTCACCCCCACCCTCTCAAGGGGCAACTAGGGACGGGCAGGAAATGCTGGGCCCAGCCAGTGATGGCCACATCCCACAAGTGGATAAAGAAAGCATGAACTCTGATGAGGAAGGTAAAAAACAATGACTGCAGATGCTGGAAACCAGATTCTGGATTAGTGGTGCTGGAAGAGCACAGCAGTTCAGGCAGCATCCAACGAGCAGCGAAATCGACGTTTCGGGCAAAAGCTGATGAAGGGCTTTTGCCCGAAACGTCGATTTTACTGCTCCTCAGATGCTGCCTGAACTGCTGTGCTCTTCCAGCACCACTAATCCAGAATCTGATTAGGAAGGGCTGAAATGCTGAGTATCCAGCAAAATGGGATGTTACATGACAAGCAGAGATGATCTGTACGTTCCTGCATCGTGAATAATCGAACAGCACTGCAGTCACACCCTAGCACGGACCACTGGAATGAGCTGAGAAGCTGGTCTCAGTAATCTAGTCTGTATCAACCACTACGTTCATTCAGAGGGAGAGGAGCTGCTCTCCTGATCCTGGACTACTTTTCCAGTCCAGTTCCACACCCACTGGCCAACGCAGAACTGCCCTCTGAAGGGGTAGGAAGCCAGCTCATTGTAGCCAGTGTCAGTAGAGAAGAGCTATTCATGCCCACATTTCTGAGAATGAGTGAAAGAGGGAGTCGAACCAGGCTTTGATATTTTAATAAGCTGGTGAAAATTTAGTAATTAATCAGTTTATCTTTCTCTCATTGTAGAATGTTTAAGTTAATTCGAACACTAAACTCTGTTGCTCTGAATAAATGAATGACGAGTGAAGTTCTAAGTGTGATAGATGAATTTTCCCCTCCATCTGTGGAATGATGTATGTGGTGATGAATATTATGGGATGTACGTGCATTTCATGTTGCTATGACTGGGACTCACATCAAGCAATATCAGTCTATGAGTTCAGAATCATATTGTAAGCCCCTTGCAGCTGGTAAACAGCTTCTGGTGGATAAAGAAAAGGTGCAGATGGAGAAAATGCAACAATAAAAGAGAGAGAGACAGAGAGAGAGAGACAGAGAGAGAGACAGAGAAAGACAGAGAGAGAGAGAGAGACAGAGAGAGAGAGACAGAGAGAGAGAGACAGAGAGAGAGAGAGACAGAGAGAGAGAGAGAGAGAGAGACAGACAGACAGAGAGAGAGAGAGACAGAGAGAGACAGAGAGACAGAGACAGAGAGAGAGACAGAGAGACAGACAGACAGAGAGAGAGAGAGAGAGACACACAGAGAGAGAGACACAGAGAGAGAGAGACAGAGAGACCGAGAGAGAGAGGCAGAGAGAGACAGAGAGACAGAGAGACAGAGACAGAGAGAGACAGAGAGAGAGTCTCAATATTGATGAATCCCTTTGACCGTGACATTGTTTTGCTACGTGTTAGTGAGGGATTTTGGGTAGTGTTGTATTGTCTGGTTATCAAACACTTTGTGCCGTCGATTGGGTACCACGCAGCTCCTGATCTTCCCTTCTCTACTCATTTATCAGCGGAGGACAATAGACTACAAAAGAGTCTTACTGAGAAGAGGTACAGGTGTTACCTCATTAGGCAGTGGGGAGACAGTGAGGCCTGCAGATGCTGGAGATCAGAGTCTAGATTAGAGTGGTGCTGGAAAAGTGCAGCAGGTCAGGCAGCCTCTGAAGAGCAGGAAAATCGATATTTCGGGCTGGGCCCCTTCATCAGCTCATTAAGCAATGGCCTAGTGGTATTATTGGTGATCTGGTATTCTGTCCACCCAGTGCTGTTCTGGGGGCATGGGTTCAAATCCCACTAGGGGGTAGACAGTGGACATTAAATTCAATAAATATGTTGAATCAAGGGTTTAGTGATAACGGTGAATCAATTCTCAGAAAAACCCATCTGGTTCACTAACGTAGGGAAGGAAACCCCCAGCCTGACCTTGTCTGGCCTACATGTGACTCCAGACCCACAGTACTGTGGTTGACTCCAAGCTGCCCTCTGGGTAGTTAGGGATGGGCAATAAATGCTGGCCGAGCCAGAGACACCCACATGACGTGAAGGAATTTTAAAAAACAGCAAGTTCCACTTTATTGCATGATAGCGGCAGGTACAATTAACATGAACCAGTTCGGTCTGATTAGAACTGTCTGAAGATGTAAATGTGACATCAGTCTCCACTGGGAGCTCAAGCAACACTTACTACGACCCAAGAGGACTGTGTGAGATTGTTCGGTTGGGCTGGTCTCCGTACAGTCTAAGGTTAACAGGGGTCAGTGTCAGCTCTGTCTGCCGTCCAAAGGTTGAGCTTTTCAGGGCCTGGTTAAAGCTGATTTGACGACACAATGTCTCCTGTTGCTATCATGGCTTAGATCAGGGAATGATTGACCTGGTGAGTTTGTGATTGATGTTCAGGTTCAAAGAGCTTTCAATAGGATTTAATTATTGTTTAAAAACTGATCAGATCAGCACATGCCTCCTGTGTGCTCAGGATGTCATAGGGGAAGGATTCATTATAACCTGCTGACTGACCACCCTCACCCTGATCCCAGTCCTGAGGAAGGGTTACATCTGAAACGTTGCCTTCTCCCCCTCCTGATGCTGCCTGCCTTGCTGTGTTCCCCCAGCCTCCTGCCTGTCCCTCCTGATGCTGCCTGCCTTGCTGTGATCCCCCAGCCTCCTGCCTGTCCCTCCTGATGCTGCCTGCCTTGCTGTGTTCCCCCAGCCTCCTGCCTGTCCCTCCTGATGCTGCCTGCCTTGCTGTGTTTCCCCAGCCTCCTGCCTGTCCCTCCTGATGCTGCCTGCCTTGCTGTGATCCCCCAGCCTCCTGCCTGTCCCTCCTGACGCTGCCTGCCTTGCTGTGTTCTCCCAGCCTCCTGCCTGTCCCTCCTGATGCTGCCTGCCTTGCTGTGTTCCCCCAGCCTCCTGCCTGTCCCTCCTGATGCTCCCTGCCTTGCTGTGATCCCCCAGCTTCCTGCCTGTCCCTCCTGGCGCTGCCTGCCTTGCTGTGTTCCCCCAGCCTCATGCAGTTTGTCTGTCTCCGGCCAGATGTAAAATACCCCACTGGTTTGAAATGGATTGGGGAGATCTCCCTGGAGTCCCACAGTTCGCATCAATCAAAAAAACACATTAGCTGGCAGGTAGCCCATTGTTGGGATCTTGCTGTGTGCAATTGTTGGTGCACTTTCTACATCACAACAGTGACTACACTGCAAAACCAAAACCCATTGGACATAGAGTATTCTGGAATGTCATGCTGTCTGATTTCTCTTTTCCTGTACAATCTTCAGGGGAAAGATTAATTCTCCGGTCTTTATACTGAATCACTGTGCTCGGCTCTCATAGTCACAAAGATCTACTGCACAACGAAGGCCCTTCAGCCCATTGAGCCTTGAATTGTTTGAAGAGGGGACAATGAAGATGGACGAAGGCAGAGTGGTAGACATTGTCCGGACTTCAGTAAGGAGATTGGCAATGTTCCACCGAGTAGGTTTGTTAGTAAGGTTAGATCACGTGGGATCCAGGGGAGTTAGCCAATTGGAGACACGGTTGCCTTGTAGGTAAGAGACAGAGGGTGGTGCTGGAGAATTACTTTTCAAACTGGAGGCCTGTGACCAGTGGAGTGCCACAAGGATCGGTGCTGGGTCCACTACTTTTCATTATTTACGTAACAGTGAGGTGTGGGTATGAGGGTCAGTGTGGTGTGGGTGTGGGGGTCAGTGTGGGTATGGGGGTCAGTGTGGGTGTGGGGGTCAGTGTGGGTATGGGGGTCAGTGTGGTGTGGGTGTGGGGGTCAGTGTGGGTGTGGGGGTCAGTGTGGGTATGGGGGTCAGTGTGGTGTGGGTGTGGGGGTCAGTGTGGGTGTGGGTGGGGTCAGTGTGGGTGTGGGTATGAGGGTCAGTGTGGTGTGGGTGTGGGGGTCAGTGTGCAGTGGGTGTGGGTGTGAGGGTCAGTGTGGTGTGGGTGTGGGGGTCAGTGTGCAGTGGGTGTGGGTGTGAGGGTCAGTCTGGGTGTGGGTATGAGGGTCAGTGTGGTGTGGGTGTGGGGGTCAGTGTGGTGTGGGTGTGGGGGTCAGTGTGCAGTGGGTTTGGGTGTGAGGGTCAGTCTGGGTGTGGGTGTGGGGGTCAGTGTGGGTGTGGGGTCAGTGTAGGTGTGGGGTTAGTGTTCGTGTGGGTGTGGGGTGTTAGTGTGGGTGTGGGTGTGAGGGTCAGTGTGGTGTTTGTGTGGGGGTCAGTGTCGGTGTGGTGTGTGGGGGTCAGTGTGGGTGTGGGGGTCAGTGTGCGTTTGGGTGTGGGGGTGGGTGTGGGGGTCATATGGTGTGGGTATGGGGGTGGGGGTGGGTGTGGGTAGGGGTCAGTGTGGTTGCGAGGGTCAGTGTGGTGTAGGGGTCAGTGTGGGTGTGGATGTGAGAGTCAGTGTGGTGTGGGTGTGAGGGTCAGTGTGGGTGTGGGTGTGGGTGTGGGGGTCAGTGTGGTGTGTGTGTGGGTGTGGGGGTCAGTGTGAGTGTGGGTGTGAGGGTCAGTGTGGGTGTTGGTGGTGGTCAATGTGGTGAGGGTATGGGGGTCAGTGTGGGTGTTGGTGTGAGGGTCAGTGTGGTGTGGGTGTGAGGGTTAGTGTGGGTGTGGGTGTGAGGGTCAGTGTGGGTGTGGGTGTGAGGGTCAGTGTAGGTGTGGGTGTGAGGGTCAGTGTTGGTGTGGGTGTGAGGGTCAGTGTGGGTGTGGGTGTGAGGGTCAGTGTGGGTGTGGGTGTGAGGGTCGGTGTGGATGTGGGTGGGGCTCAGTGTGCTGTGGGTGTGAGGGTCAGTGTGGGTGTTGGTGGGGGTCAATGTGGTGAGGGTATGGGGGTCAGTGTGGGTGTTGGTGTGAGGGTCAGTGTGGTGTGGGTGTGAGGGTTAGTGTGGGTGTTGGTGTGAGGGTCAGTGTGGTGTGGGTGTGAGGGTCAGTGTGGGTGTGGGTGTGAGGGTCAGTGTAGGTGTGGGTGTGAGGGTCAGTGTGGGTGTGGGTGTGAGGGTCGGTGTGGATGTGGGTGGGGGTCAGTGTGCTGTGGGTGTGAGGGTCAGTGTGGGTGTTGGTGGGGGTCAATGTGGTGAGGGTATGGGGGTCAGTGTGGGTGTTGGTGTGAGGGTCAGTGTGGTGTGGGTGTGAGGGTTAGTGTGGGTGTTGGTGTGAGGGTCAGTGTGGTGTGGGTGTGAGGGTCAGTGTGGGTGTGGGTGTGGGGTCAGTGTTGGTGTGAGGGTCAGTGTGGGTGTGGGTGGGAGTCAATATGGGTGTGGGTCAGTGTGGTTGTGAGTGTGAGGGTCAGTGTGGGTGTGGGTGTAAGGGTCAGTGTGGGTGTGGGTAGGGATCAGTGTGAGCGGGGGTCAATGTGGGTGTGGGTGTGAGGGTCAATGTGGCTGTGGATGCGGGTCAGTGTGGTGTGGATGTGAGGGTCAGTATGGGTGTGGGTGTGGGGTCAGTGTTGGTGTGAGGGTCAGTGTGGGTGTGGGTGGGAGTCAATATGGGTGTGGGGGTCAGTGTGGGTGTGGGTGTGGGGGTCAGTGTGGGTGTGGGGGTCAGTGTGGTTGTGAGTGTGAGGGTCAGTGTGGGTGTGGGTGTGGGGGTCAGTGTGGATGTGAGGGTCAGTGTGGTGTGGGTGTGGGTGTGGGGGGCAGTGTGGGTGTTTTACGTGGGAGTCAGTGTGGGTGTGGGGGTGAGTGTGGTATGGTGTGGTGTGGGTTTGAGGGTCAGTGTGGTGTGTGTGTGGGGCTCAATCTGGTGTGGGTGTGGGGGTCAGTGTGTCGTGGGTGCGGGGGTCAGTGTGGTGTGGGTGTGGGGGTCAGTGTGCGTGTGGGTCCGAGGGTCAGTGTGGATGTGGGTGGGTGGGTGTGAGTGTGAGAGTCAGTGTGGTGTCGGTGTGGGGGTCAGTGTGGGTGTGGGTGCGGGGGTCAGTGTGGGTGTGAGTGTGAGGGTCAGTGTGGATGTGAGGGTCAGTGTGGGTGTGAGTGTGAGAGTCAGTGTGTGGGTGTGGGAGTGGGGGTCAGTGTGGTGTCGGTGTGGGGGTCAGTGTGGACGTGAGGGTCAGTGTGGATGTGTGTGTGAGGGTCAGTATGGTGTCGGTGTGGGGGTCAGTGTGGGTGTGGGTGCGGGGGTCAGTGTGGGTGTGAGTGTGAGGGTCAGTGTGCTGTGGGTGTGAGGGTCAGTGCGCTCTGCGTGTGAGGGTCAGTGTGGGTGTGAGGGTCAGTGCGTACTGGGTGTCGGGGTCAGTGTGGGTTTGGGTGTGAGGATCAGTGTGGTGTTGGTGTGGGGGTCAGTGTGGTGTGGGTGTGGGTGTGGGTCAGTGTGGTGTTGGTGTGGGGGTCAGTGTGGTGTGGGTGTGGGTGTGGGTCAGTGTGGTGTTGGTGTGGGGGTCAGTGTGGATGTGGGTGTGAGGGTCAGTATGGGTGTGGGTGGGGGTCAGTATGGGTGTGGGTGGGGGTCAGTGTGGTGTTGGTGTGAGGGTCAGTGCGCTCTGCGTGTGAGGGTCAGTGTGGGTGTGGGGGTCAGTGCGTAGTGGGTGTCGGGGTCAGTGTGGGTTTGGGTGTGGGTCAGTGTGGTGTTGGTGTGGGGATCAGTGTGGATGTGGGTGTGAGCGTCAGTGTAGGTGTGGGTGTGAGGGTCAGTGTGGGTGTGGGTGTGAGGGTCAGTGTGGGTGTGGGTGTGAGGGTCAGTGTGGGTGTGGGTGTGAGGGTCGGTGTGGATGTGGGTGGGGGTCAGTGTGCTGTGGGTGTGAGGGTCAGTGCGCTCTGCGTGTGAGGGTCAGTGTGGGTGTGAGGGTCAGTCTGGGTGTGGGTGTGGGGGTCAGTGTGGATGTGGGGGTCAGCGTGGGTGTGAGTGTGGGGGTCAGTGTGGATGTGAGGGTCAGTGTGGGTGTGAGTGTGAGGGTCAGTGTGGGTGTGGGTGTGAGGGTCAGTGTGGGTGTGGGTGTGAGGGTCAGTGTGGGTGTGGGTGTGAGGGTCAGTGTGGGTGTGGGTGTGAGGGTCGGTGTGGATGTGGGTGGGGGTCAGTGTGCTGTGGGTGTGAGGGTCAGTGCGCTCTGCGTGTGAGGGTCAGTGTGGGTGTGAGGGTCAGTCTGGGTGTGGGTGTGGGGGTCAGTGTGGATGTGGGGGTCAGCGTGGGTGTGAGTGTGGGGGTCAGTGTGGATGTGAGGGTCAGTGTGGGTGTGAGTGTGAGGGTCAGTGGTGTGGGTGTGGGAGTGAGGGTCAGTGTGGAGTGGGTGTGGGGGTCAGTGTGGATGCGAGGGTCAGTGTGAGTGTGGATGTGGGGGTCAGCGTGAGTGTGAGTGTGGGGGTCAGTGTGGATATGAGGGTCAGTGTGGGTGTGAGGGTCAGTGTGGGTGTGAGGGTCAGTATGGTGTGGGTGTGGGGGTCAGTGTGTAGTGGGTGCGGGGGTCAGTGTGGTGTGGGTGTGGGGGTCAGTGTGTCGTGGGTGTCGGGGTCAGTGTTGGTGTGGGTGTGAGGGTCAGTGTGCTGTGGGTGTGGGTTTGGGTCAGTGTGGTGTTGGTGTGGGGGTCAGTGTGGATGTGAGTGTGAGGGTCAGTGTAGCTGTGGGTGTGAGGGTCAGTGCAGGTGTAAGGGTCAGTGTGGGTGTGGGTGTGGGGGTCAGTGTAGCTGTGGGTGGGGGTCAGTGTGTGTGTGGGTGTGGGGGTCAGTGTGTGTGTGGGTGTGAGGGTCAGTGTGGTGTGGGTGTGAGGGTCAGTGGGGGTGTGGGTGAGGGTCAGTATGGTGTGAGTGTGGGTGTCAGTGTGGATGTGATTGTCAGTATGGGTGTGGGTGTGAGGGTCAGTGGTTTGGGTGTGGGAGTGGGGGTCAATGTGGATGTGAGGGTTAGTGTGGAGTGGGTGTGGGGGTCAGTGTGGATGCAAGGGTCAGTGTGAGTGTGGGTGTGGGGGTCAGTGTGGTGTGTGTGTGTGGGGGTCAATCTGGTGTGGCTGTGGGTGTCAGTGTGTCGTGGGTGTGGGGGTCAGTGTGGTGTGTGTGTGGGGGTCAGTGTGGGTGTGGGTTTGAGGGTCAGTGTGGTGTGGGTGTGAGGGTCAGTGTGCTGTGGGTGCGAGGGTCAGTGTGGATGTGGGTATGAGGGTCAGTGTGGGTGTGGGGTCAGTGTGGGTGTGGGTATGAGGGTCAGTGTGGTGTGGGTGTGGGGGTCAGTGTGCAGTGGGTTTGGGTGTGAGGGTCAGTCTGGGTGTGGGTGTGGGGGTCAGTGTGGGTGTGGGGTCAGTGTAGGTGTGGGGTTAGTGTTCGTGTGGGTGTGGGGTGTTAGTGTGGGTGTGGGTGTGAGGGTCAGTGTGGTGTTTGTGTGGGGGTCAGTGTCGGTGTGGTGTGTGGGGGTCAGTGTGGGTGTGGGGGTCAGTGTGCGTTTGGGTGTGGGGGTGGGTGTGGGGGTCATATGGTGTGGGTATGGGGGTGGGGTTGGGTGTGGGTAGGGGTCAGTGTGGTTGCGAGGGTCAGTGTGGTGTAGGGGTCAGTGTGGGTGTGGATGTGAGAGTCAGTGTGGTGTGGGTGTGAGGGTCAGTGTGGGTGTGGGTGTGGGTGTGGGGGTCAGTGTGGTGTGTGTGTGGGTGTGGGGGTCAGTGTGAGTGTGGGTGTGAGGGTCAGTGTGGGTGTTGGTGTGAGGGTCGGTGTGGATGTGGGTGGGGGTCAGTGTGAGTGTGGGTGTGAGGGTCAGTGTGGGTGTTGGTGGGGGTCAATGTGGTGAGGGTATGGGGGTCAGTGTGGGTGTTGGTGTGAGGGTCAGTGTGGTGTGGGTGTGAGGGTTAGTGTGGGTGTTGGTGTGAGGGTCAGTGTGGTGTGGGTGTGAGGGTCAGTGTGGGTGTGGGTGTGGGGTCAGTGTTGGTGTGAGGGTCATTGTGGGTGTGGGTGGGAGTCAATATGGGTGTGGGTCAGTGTGGTTGTGAGTGTGAGGGTCAGTGTGGGTGTGGGTGTAAGGGTCAGTGTGGGTGTGGGTAGGGATCAGTGTGAGCGGGGGTCAATGTGGGTGTGGGTGTGAGGGTCAATGTGGCTGTGGATGCGGGTCAGTGTGGTGTGGATGTGAGGGTCAGTATGGGTGTGGGTGTGGGGTCAGTGTTGGTGTGAGGGTCAGTGTGGGTGTGGGTGGGAGTCAATATGGGTGTGGGGGTCAGTGTGGGTGTGGGTGTGGGGGTCAGTGTGGGTGTGGGGGTCAGTGTGGTTGTGAGTGTGAGGGTCAGTGTGGGTGTGGGTGTGGGGGTCAGTGTGGATGTGAGGGTCAGTGTGGTGTGGGTGTGGGTGTGGGGGACAGTGTGGGTGTTTTACGTGGGAGTCAGTGTGGGTGTGGGGGTGAGTGTGGTATGGTGTGGTGTGGGTTTGAGGGTCAGTGTGGTGTGTGTGGGGCTCAATCTGGTGTGGGTGTGGGGGTCAGTGTGTCGTGGGTGCGGGGGTCAGTGTGGTGTGGGTGTGGGGGTCAGTGTGTCGTGGGTGCGGGGGTCAGTGTGGTGTGGGTGTGGGGGTCAGTGTGCGTGTGGGTCCGAGGGTCAGTGTGGATGTGGGTGGGTGGGTGTGAGTGTGAGAGTCAGTGTGGTGTCGGTGTGGGGGTCAGTGTGGGTGTGGGTGCGGGGGTCAGTGTGGGTGTGAGTGTGAGGGTCAGTGTGGATGTGAGGGTCAGTGTGGGTGTGAGTGTGAGAGTCAGTGTGTGGGTGTGGGAGTGGGGGTCAGTGTGGTGTCGGTGTGGGGGTCAGTGTGGACGTGAGGGTCAGTGTGGATGTGTGTGTGAGGGTCAGTGTGGTGTCGGTGTGGGGGTCAGTGTGGGTGTGGGTGCGGGGGTCAGTGTGGGTGTGAGTGTGAGGGTCAGTGTGGATGTGAGGGTCAGTCTGGGTGTGAGTGTGAGGGTCAGTGGTGTGGGTGTGGGAGTGGGGGTCAGTGTGGAGTGGGTGTGGGGGTCAGTGTGGACGTGAGGGTCAGTGTGGATGTGTGTGTGAGGGTCAGTGTGGTGTCGGTGTGGGGGTCAGTGTGGGTGTGGGTGCGGGGGTCAGTGTGGGTGTGAGTGTGAGGGTCAGTGTGCTGTGGGTGTGAGGGTCAGTGCGCTCTGCGTGTGAGGGTCAGTGTGGGTGTGAGGGTCAGTGCGTACTGGGTGTCGGGGTCAGTGTGGGTTTGGGTGTGAGGATCAGTGTGGTGTTGGTGTGGGGGTCAGTGTGGTGTGGGTGTGGGTGTGGGTCAGTGTGGTGTTGGTGTGGGGGTCAGTGTGGTGTGGGTGTGGGTGTGGGTCAGTGTGGTGTTGGTGTGGGGGTCAGTGTGGATGTGGGTGTGAGGGTCAGTATGGGTGTGGGTGGGGGTCAGTATGGGTGTGGGTGGGGGTCAGTGTGGTGTTGGTGTGAGGGTCAGTGCGCTCTGCGTGTGAGGGTCAGTGTGGGTGTGGGGGTCAGTGCGTAGTGGGTGTCGGGGTCAGTGTGGGTTTGGGTGTGGGTCAGTGTGGTGTTGGTGTGGGGATCAGTGTGGATGTGGGTGTGAGCGTCAGTGTGGGTGTGGGTGTGAGGGTCAGTGTAGGTGTGGGTGTGAGGGTCAGTGTGGGTGTGGGTGTGAGGGTCAGTGTGGGTGTGGGTGTGAGGGTCGGTGTGGATGTGGGTGGGGGTCAGTGTGCTGTGGGTGTGAGGGTCAGTGCGCTCTGCGTGTGAGGGTCAGTGTGGGTGTGAGGGTCAGTCTGGGTGTGGGTGTGGGGGTCAGTGTGGATGTGGGGGTCAGCGTGGGTGTGAGTGTGGGGGTCAGTGTGGATGTGAGGGTCAGTGTGGGTGTGAGTGTGAGGGTCAGTGGTGTGGGTGTGGGAGTGAGGGTCAGTGTGGAGTGGGTGTGGGGGTCAGTGTGGATGTGAGGGTCAGTGTGAGTGTGGATGTGGGGGTCAGCGTGAGTGTGAGTGTGGGGGTCAGTGTGGATATGAGGGTCAGTGTGGGTGTGAGGGTCAGTGTGGGTGTGAGGGTCAGTATGGTGTGGGTGTGGGGGTCAGTGTGTAGTGGGTGCGGGGGTCAGTGTGGTGTGGGTGTGGGGGTCAGTGTGTCGTGGGTGCGGGGGTCAGTGTGGTGTGGGTGTGGGGTCAGTGTGTAGTGGGTGTCGGGGTCAGTGTTGGTGTGGGTGTGTGGATCAGTGTTGTGTGGGTGTGGGTTTGGGTCAGTGTGGTGTTGGTGTGGGGGTCAGTGTGGATGTGGGTGTGAGCATCAGTGTGGGTGTGGGTTTCAGGGTCAGTGTGGTGTGGGTGGGGGTCAGTGTGGATGTGAGTGTGAGGGTCAGTGTAGCTGTGGGTGTGAGGGTCAGTGCAGGTGTAAGGGTCAGTGTGGGTGTGGGTGTGGGGGTCAGTGTAGCTGTGGGTGGGGGTCAGTGTGTGTGTGGGTGTGGGGGTCAGTGTGTGTGTGGGTGTGAGGGTCAGTGTGGTGTGGGTGTGAGGGTCAGTGGGGGTGTGGGTGAGGGTCAGTATGGTGTGAGTGTGGGTGTCAGTGTGGATGTGATTGTCAGTATGGGTGTGGGTGTGAGGGTCAGTGGTTTGGGTGTGGGAGTGGGGGTCAATGTGGATGTGAGGGTTAGTGTGGAGTGGGTGTGGGGGTCAGTGTGGATGCAAGGGTCAGTGTGAGTGTGGGTGTGGGGGTCAGTGTGGTGTGTGTGTGTGGGGGTCAATCTGGTGTGGCTGTGGGTGTCAGTGTGTCGTGGGTGTGGAGGTCAGTGTGGTGTGTGTGTGGGGGTCAGTGTGGGTGTGGGTTTGAGGGTCAGTGTGGTGTGGGTGTGAGGGTCAGTGTGCTGTGGGTGCGAGGGTCAGTGTGGATGTGAGGGTCAGTGTGGGTGTGAGGGTCAGTGTGGGTGTGGGTATAAGGGTCAGTGTGGGTGTGGGGGTCAGTGTGGGTGTGGGTGTGGGGGTCAGTGTGGCTGTGGGGGTCAGTGTGGGTGTGGGTATGAGGGTCAGTGTGGAGTGGGTGCGGGGGTCAGTGTGGGTGTGGATGTTGGGTTCTATGTGGGTGTGGATCAGTGTGGTGTGGGTGTGAGGGTCGGTGTGGGTGTGGGGGTCAGTGTGTGTGCGTGTGAGGGTCAGTGTGGGTGTGGGGGTCAGTGTGTGTGGGTGCGGGGGTCAGTGTGGGTGTGGATGTTGGGTTCTGTGTGGGTGTGGATCAGTGTGGTGTGGGTGTGAGGGTCGGTGTGGGTGTGGGGGTCAGTGTGTGTGCGTGTGAGGGTCAGTGTGGGTGTGGGGGTCAGTGTGTAGTGGGTGTCGGGGTCAGTGTTGGTGTGGGTGTGTGGATCAGTGTTGTGTGGGTGTGGGTTTGGGTCAGTGTGGTGTTGGTGTGGGGGTCAGTGTGGTGTTGGTGTGGGGGTCAGTGTGGATGTGGGTGTGAGCATCAGTGTGGGTGTGGGTTTCAGGGTCAGTGTGGTGTGGGTGTGATGGGTTGGTGTGGATGTGGGTGGGGGTCAGTGTGGATGTGAGTGTGAGGGTCAGTGTGCTGCGGGTGTGAGGGTCAGTGTGGTGTGGATGTGAGGGTCAGTGTGGTGTGGATGTGAGGGTCAGTGTAGCTGTGGGTGGGGGTCAGTGTGTGTGTGGGTGTGGGGGTCAGTGTGTGTGTGAGTGTGAGGGTCAGTGTGGTGTGGGTGTGAGGGTCAGTGGGGGTGTGGGTGAGGGTCAGTGGGGGTGTGGGTGAGGGTCAGTATGGTGTGAGTGTGGGTGTCAGTGTCGATGTGATTGTCAGTGTGGGTGTGAGTGTGAGGGTCAGTGGTGTGGGTGTGGGAGTGGGGGTCAATGTGGATGTGAGGGTCAGTGTGGAGTGGGTGTGGGGGTCAGTGTGGATGCAAGGGTCAGTGTGAGTGTGGGTGTGGGGGTCAGTGTGGGTGTGAGGTTCAATGTGAGTATGAGTGTGAGGATCAGTGTGGGTGTACGTGTGAGGGTTAGTGTGGGTGTGGGGGTCAGTGCGAGTGTGGGTGTGGGGGTCAGTGTGGGTGTGGGTGTGAGGTTTAGTGTTGGTGTGTGGGTCAGTGTGGTGTGGTGTGAGGGTCAGTGTGGGTGTAGATGTGAGGGTTAGTGTGGGTGTGGGGGTCAGTGCGGGTGTGGGTGTGGGGGTCAGTGTGGGTGTGGGTGTGGGGCTTAGTATTGGTGTGAGGGTTAGTGTGGGTGTGGGTTTGAGGGTCTGTGTGTGTGGGGGGGGGTCAGTGTGGATGTGGGTGTGTGGTTTAGTGTGGGTGTGGGGGTCAATGTGGGTGTGGGTGTGGGGGTCAGTGTGGTTGTGGGTGTGAGGTTTAGTGTGGGTGTGGGGGTCAATGTGGGTGTAGATGTGAGGGTTAGTGTGGGTGTGGGGGTCAGTGTGGGTGTGGGTGTGGGGGTCAGTGTGGTTGTGGGTGTGAGGTTTAGTGTTGGTGTGTGGGTGTGGAGGTCAATGTGGGTGTAGATGTGAGGGTTAGTGTGGGTGTGGGGGTCAGTGCGGGTTAGTGTGGGGGTCAGTGTGCGTTTGGGTTTGGGGGTCAGTGTGGTGTGGGTCAGTGTGGGTTAGATTAGATTAGATTAGATTACTTACAGTGTGGAAACAGGCCCTTCGGCCCAACAAGTCCACACCGCCCCGCCGAAGCGTAACCCACCCCTACCCCTACATCTACATCTACATCTACCCCTTACCTAACACTAGGGGCAATTTAGCATGGCCAATTCACCTGACCTGCACATCTTTGGAGTGTGGGAGGAAACCGGAGCACCCGGAGGAAACCCACGCAGACACAGGGAGAATGTGCAAACTCCACACAGTCAGTCGCCTGAGGCGGGAATTGAACCCGGGTCTCTGGCGCTGTGAGGCACTGTGCCACCGTGCCGCCCACAAAATGTTTGAGGTTGACTGTAGTGAGCCTGACGTGATTTGAACACGCAACCTTCGGATCTGGAGTGTGGATGTGGGGAACAGTATGTAGTAGGTGTGAGGGTCAGTGTGGGTGTTGGTGGGGGTCAATGTGGTGAGGGTATGGGGGTCAGTGTGGGTGTTGGTGTGAGGGTCAGTGTGGTGTGGGTGTGAGGGTTAGTGTGGGTGTTGGTGTGAGGGTCAGTGTGGTGTGGGTGTGAGGGTCAGTGTGGGTGTGGGTGTGGGGTCAGTGTTGGTGTGAGGGTCATTGTGGGTGTGGGTGGGAGTCAATATGGGTGTGGGTCAGTGTGGTTGTGAGTGTGAGGGTCAGTGTGGGTGTGGGTGTAAGGGTCAGTGTGGGTGTGGGTAGGGATCAGTGTGAGCGGGGGTCAATGTGGGTGTGGGTGTGAGGGTCAATGTGGCTGTGGATGCGGGTCAGTGTGGTGTGGATGTGAGGGTCAGTATGGGTGTGGGTGTGGGGTCAGTGTTGGTGTGAGGGTCAGTGTGGGTGTGGGTGGGAGTCAATATGGGTGTGGGGGTCAGTGTGGGTGTGGGTGTGGGGGTCAGTGTGGGTGTGGGGGTCAGTGTGGTTGTGAGTGTGAGGGTCAGTGTGGGTGTGGGTGTGGGGGTCAGTGTGGATGTGAGGGTCAGTGTGGTGTGGGTGTGGGTGTGGGGGACAGTGTGGGTGTTTTACGTGGGAGTCAGTGTGGGTGTGGGGGTGAGTGTGGTATGGTGTGGTGTGGGTTTGAGGGTCAGTGTGGTGTGTGTGGGGCTCAATCTGGTGTGGGTGTGGGGGTCAGTGTGTCGTGGGTGCGGGGGTCAGTGTGGTGTGGGTGTGGGGGTCAGTGTGTCGTGGGTGCGGGGGTCAGTGTGGTGTGGGTGTGGGGGTCAGTGTGCGTGTGGGTCCGAGGGTCAGTGTGGATGTGGGTGGGTGGGTGTGAGTGTGAGAGTCAGTGTGGTGTCGGTGTGGGGGTCAGTGTGGGTGTGGGTGCGGGGGTCAGTGTGGGTGTGAGTGTGAGGGTCAGTGTGGATGTGAGGGTCAGTGTGGGTGTGAGTGTGAGAGTCAGTGTGTGGGTGTGGGAGTGGGGGTCAGTGTGGAGTGGGTGTGGGGGTCAGTGTGCGTGTGGGTCCGAGGGTCAGTGTGGATGTGGGTGGGTGGGTGTGAGTGTGAGAGTCAGTGTGGTGTCGGTGTGGGGGTCAGTGTGGGTGTGGGTGCGGGGGTCAGTGTGGGTGTGAGTGTGAGGGTCAGTGTGGATGTGAGGGTCAGTCTGGGTGTGAGTGTGAGAGTCAGTGTGTGGGTGTGGGAGTGGGGGTCAGTGTGGTGTGGGTGTGGGGGTCAGTGTGCGTGTGGGTCCGAGGGTCAGTGTGGATGTGGGTGGGTGGGTGTGAGTGTGAGAGTCAGTGTGGTGTCGGTGTGGGGGTCAGTGTGGGTGTGGGTGCGGGGGTCAGTGTGGGTGTGAGTGTGAGGGTCAGTGTGGATGTGAGGGTCAGTCTGGGTGTGAGTGTGAGAGTCAGTGTGTGGGTGTGGGAGTGGGGGTCAGTGTGGAGTGGGTGTGGGGGTCAGTGTGGACGTGAGGGTCAGTGTGGATGTGTGTGTGAGGGTCAGTGTGGTGTCGGTGTGGGGGTCAGTGTGGGTGTGGGTGCGGGGGTCAGTGTGGGTGTGAGTGTGAGGGTCAGTGTGCTGTGGGTGTGAGGGTCAGTGCGCTCTGCGTGTGAGGGTCAGTGTGGGTGTGAGGGTCAGTGCGTACTGGGTGTCGGGGTCAGTGTGGGTTTGGGTGTGAGGATCAGTGTGGTGTTGGTGTGGGGGTCAGTGTGGTGTGGGTGTGGGTGTGGGTCAGTGTGGTGTTGGTGTGGGGGTCAGTGTGGTGTGGGTGTGGGTGTGGGTCAGTGTGGTGTTGGTGTGGGGGTCAGTGTGGATGTGGGTGTGAGGGTCAGTATGGGTGTGGGTGGGGGTCAGTATGGGTGTGGGTGGGGGTCAGTGTGGTGTTGGTGTGAGGGTCAGTGCGCTCTGCGTGTGAGGGTCAGTGTGGGTGTGGGGGTCAGTGCGTAGTGGGTGTCGGGGTCAGTGTGGGTTTGGGTGTGGGTCAGTGTGGTGTTGGTGTGGGGATCAGTGTGGATGTGGGTGTGAGCGTCAGTGTGGGTGTGGGTGTGAGGGTCAGTGTAGGTGTGGGTGTGAGGGTCAGTGTGGGTGTGGGTGTGAGGGTCAGTGTGGGTGTGGGTGTGAGGGTCAGTGTGGGTGTGGGTGTGAGGGTCAGTGTGGGTGTGGGTGTGAGGGTCGGTGTGGATGTGGGTGGGGGTCAGTGTGCTGTGGGTGTGAGGGTCAGTGCGCTCTGCGTGTGAGGGTCAGTGTGGGTGTGAGGGTCAGTCTGGGTGTGGGTGTGGGGGTCAGTGTGGATGTGGGGGTCAGCGTGGGTGTGAGTGTGGGGGTCAGTGTGGATGTGAGGGTCAGTGTGGGTGTGAGTGTGAGGGTCAGTGGTGTGGGTGTGGGAGTGAGGGTCAGTGTGGAGTGGGTGTGGGGGTCAGTGTGGATGTGAGGGTCAGTGTGAGTGTGGATGTGGGGGTCAGCGTGAGTGTGAGTGTGGGGGTCAGTGTGGATATGAGGGTCAGTGTGGGTGTGAGGGTCAGTGTGGGTGTGAGGGTCAGTATGGTGTGGGTGTGGGGGTCAGTGTGTAGTGGGTGCGGGGGTCAGTGTGGTGTGGGTGTGGGGGTCAGTGTGTCGTGGGTGCGGGGGTCAGTGTGGTGTGGGTGTGGGGTCAGTGTGTAGTGGGTGTCGGGGTCAGTGTTGGTGTGGGTGTGTGGATCAGTGTTGTGTGGGTGTGGGTTTGGGTCAGTGTGGTGTTGGTGTGGGGGTCAGTGTGGATGTGGGTGTGAGCATCAGTGTGGGTGTGGGTTTCAGGGTCAGTGTGGTGTGGGTGGGGGTCAGTGTGGATGTGAGTGTGAGGGTCAGTGTAGCTGTGGGTGTGAGGGTCAGTGCAGGTGTAAGGGTCAGTGTGGGTGTGGGTGTGGGGGTCAGTGTAGCTGTGGGTGGGGGTCAGTGTGTGTGTGGGTGTGGGGGTCAGTGTGTGTGTGGGTGTGAGGGTCAGTGTGGTGTGGGTGTGAGGGTCAGTGGGGGTGTGGGTGAGGGTCAGTATGGTGTGAGTGTGGGTGTCAGTGTGGATGTGATTGTCAGTATGGGTGTGGGTGTGAGGGTCAGTGGTTTGGGTGTGGGAGTGGGGGTCAATGTGGATGTGAGGGTTAGTGTGGAGTGGGTGTGGGGGTCAGTGTGGATGCAAGGGTCAGTGTGAGTGTGGGTGTGGGGGTCAGTGTGGTGTGTGTGTGTGGGGGTCAATCTGGTGTGGCTGTGGGTGTCAGTGTGTCGTGGGTGTGGAGGTCAGTGTGGTGTGTGTGTGGGGGTCAGTGTGGGTGTGGGTTTGAGGGTCAGTGTGGTGTGGGTGTGAGGGTCAGTGTGCTGTGGGTGCGAGGGTCAGTGTGGATGTGAGGGTCAGTGTGGGTGTGAGGGTCAGTGTGGGTGTGGGTATAAGGGTCAGTGTGGGTGTGGGGGTCAGTGTGGGTGTGGGTGTGGGGGTCAGTGTGGCTGTGGGGGTCAGTGTGGGTGTGGGTATGAGGGTCAGTGTGGAGTGGGTGTGGGGATCAGTGTGGGTGTGGATGTTGGGTTCTATGTGGGTGTGGATCAGTGTGGTGTGGGTGTGAGGGTCGGTGTGGGTGTGGGGGTCAGTGTGTGTGCGTGTGAGGGTCAGTGTGGGTGTGGGGGTCAGTGTGTGTGGGTGCGGGGGTCAGTGTGGGTGTGGATGTTGGGTTCTGTGTGGGTGTGGATCAGTGTGGTGTGGGTGTGAGGGTCGGTGTGGGTGTGGGGGTCAGTGTGTGTGCGTGTGAGGGTCAGTGTGGGTGTGGGGGTCAGTGTGTAGTGGGTGTCGGGGTCAGTGTTGGTGTGGGTGTGTGGATCAGTGTTGTGTGGGTGTGGGTTTGGGTCAGTGTGGTGTTGGTGTGGGGGTCAGTGTGGTGTTGGTGTGGGGGTCAGTGTGGATGTGGGTGTGAGCATCAGTGTGGGTGTGGGTTTCAGGGTCAGTGTGGTGTGGGTGTGATGGGTTGGTGTGGATGTGGGTGGGGGTCAGTGTGGATGTGAGTGTGAGGGTCAGTGTGCTGCGGGTGTGAGGGTCAGTGTGGTGTGGATGTGAGGGTCAGTGTGGTGTGGATGTGAGGGTCAGTGTAGCTGTGGGTGGGGGTCAGTGTGTGTGTGGGTGTGGGGGTCAGTGTGTGTGTGAGTGTGAGGGTCAGTGTGGTGTGGGTGTGAGGGTCAGTGGGGGTGTGGGTGAGGGTCAGTGGGGGTGTGGGTGAGGGTCAGTATGGTGTGAGTGTGGGTGTCAGTGTCGATGTGATTGTCAGTGTGGGTGTGAGTGTGAGGGTCAGTGGTGTGGGTGTGGGAGTGGGGGTCAATGTGGATGTGAGGGTCAGTGTGGAGTGGGTGTGGGGGTCAGTGTGGATGCAAGGGTCAGTGTGAGTGTGGGTGTGGGGGTCAGTGTGGGTGTGAGGTTCAATGTGAGTATGAGTGTGAGGATCAGTGTGGGTGTACGTGTGAGGGTTAGTGTGGGTGTGGGGGTCAGTGCGAGTGTGGGTGTGGGGGTCAGTGTGGGTGTGGGTGTGAGGTTTAGTGTTGGTGTGTGGGTCAGTGTGGTGTGGTGTGAGGGTCAGTGTGGGTGTAGATGTGAGGGTTAGTGTGGGTGTGGGGGTCAGTGCGGGTGTGGGTGTGGGGGTCAGTGTGGGTGTGGGTGTGGGGCTTAGTATTGGTGTGAGGGTTAGTGTGGGTGTGGGTTTGAGGGTCTGTGTGTGTGGGGGGGGGTCAGTGTGGATGTGGGTGTGTGGTTTAGTGTGGGTGTGGGGGTCAATGTGGGTGTGGGTGTGGGGGTCAGTGTGGTTGTGGGTGTGAGGTTTAGTGTGGGTGTGGGGGTCAATGTGGGTGTAGATGTGAGGGTTAGTGTGGGTGTGGGGGTCAGTGTGGGTGTGGGTGTGGGGGTCAGTGTGGTTGTGGGTGTGAGGTTTAGTGTTGGTGTGTGGGTGTGGAGGTCAATGTGGGTGTAGATGTGAGGGTTAGTGTGGGTGTGGGGGTCAGTGCGGGTTAGTGTGGGGGTCAGTGTGCGTTTGGGTTTGGGGGTCAGTGTGGTGTGGGTCAGTGTGGGTTAGATTAGATTAGATTAGATTACTTACAGTGTGGAAACAGGCCCTTCGGCCCAACAAGTCCACACCGCCCCGCCGAAGCGTAACCCACCCCTACCCCTACATCTACATCTACATCTACCCCTTACCTAACACTAGGGGCAATTTAGCATGGCCAATTCACCTGACCTGCACATCTTTGGAGTGTGGGAGGAAACCGGAGCACCCGGAGGAAACCCACGCAGACACAGGGAGAATGTGCAAACTCCACACAGTCAGTCGCCTGAGGCGGGAATTGAACCCGGGTCTCTGGCGCTGTGAGGCACTGTGCCACCGTGCCGCCCACAAAATGTTTGAGGTTGACTGTAGTGAGCCTGACGTGATTTGAACACGCAACCTTCGGATCTGGAGTGTGGATGTGGGGAACAGTATGTAGTAGGTGTGGGGGTCAGTGTGGGTGTGTGGGGTCAGTGTGGGTGTGAGGGTCAGTGTGGATGTGGGTGTGGGCGTCAGGGTCTGTGGGTGTGTGTGGATGTTGAGTTCAGTGTGGTGTGGGTGTGGGTCAGTGTTGTGTGGGTGTGGGGGTCAGTGTGGATGTTGGGTGTGGGAGTCAGTGTGGGTGTGGGAGTCAGTTTGGGTGTGGGTGTGAGGGTCAGTGAGGGTGTGGGTGTCAGTGTGGATGTGGGTGTGGGCGTCAGGGTCTGTGGGTGTGTGTGGATGTTGAGTTCAGTGTGGTGTGGGTGTGGGTCAGTGTTGTGTGGGTGTGGGGGTTAGTGTGGATGTTGGGTGTGGGAGTCAGTGTGGGTGTGGGTGTGAGGGTCAGTGAGGGTGTGGGTGTCAGTGTGGATGTGAGGGTCAGTGTGGTGTGGGTGTGGTGTGTGATTCAGTGTGGATGTAGGTGTGGGGTCAGTGTGGGTGTAGATGTGAGGGTTAGTGTAGGTGTGGGGGTCAGTGCGGGTGTGGGTGTGTGGGTGAGTGTGGTGTGGTGTGGGTGTGAGGGTCAGTGTGGTGTGTGTGGGTGTGAGGGTCAGTGTGGTGTGTGTGTGTGGAGGTCAATGTGGTGTGGGTGTGGGGGTCAGTGTGTAGTGGGTGTGGGGGTCAGTGTAGTGTGGGTGTGGGGGTCAGTGTGGTGTGGGTGTGGGGGTCAATGGGGTGTGGGTGTGGGGGTCAGTGTGTAGTGGGTGTGGGTGTTAGTGTGGTGTGGGTGTGGGGGTCAGTGTGGAGTGGGTTTGGGGGTCAGTGTGGGCATGTGGGGTCACTGTGGGTGTGAGGGTCAGTGTGGTGTGGGGGGTGGGGGTCAGTGTGGAGTGGGTGTGGGGGTCATTGTGAAGTGGGTGTGGGGGTCAGTGTGAAGTGGGTGTGGGGGTCAGTGTGGGTATGTGGGGTCAGTGTCGGTGTGAGGGTCAGTGTGGTGTGGAGGTGGGGGTCAGTGTGGAGTCAGTGTGGGGGTCAGTGTGGGTGTGTGGGATCAGTGTGGTGTGGGTGTGAGGGTCAGTGTGGGTGTGGGTGTGGGGTTAGTGTGGGTGTGGGTGTGGGGGTCAGTGTGGGGTTAGTGTGGGTGTGGGTGTGGGTCAGTGTGGTGTGGGTGTGAGGGTCAGTGTGGGTGTGGGTGTGGGGGTTAGTGTGGTGTGAGTGGTGGGTCAGTGTGGGTGTGGGTGTGGGTCAGTGTGGTGTGGGTGTGAGGGTCAGTGTGGGTGTGGGTGTGGGTCAGTGTGGTGTGGGTGTGAGGGTCAGTGTGGGTGTGGGTGTGGGTCAGTGTGGTGTGGGTGTGAGGGTCAGTGAGGGTGTGGGTGTAGCCTCAGTGTGGGTGTGGGTGTGAGGGTCAGTGTGGGTGTGGGGGTTAGTGTGATGTGAGTGGTGGTCAGTATGGTGTGGGTGTGGGGGTCAGTGTGGGTGTGTGTGGGGGGTCAGTGTGGTGTGGGTGTGGGGGTCAGTGTGATGTGGGTTTGGGGGTCAGTGTGGGTGTGGGGGTCAGTGTGGGTGTGTGTGGGGGTCAGTGTGGGCGTGTGTGGGGGTTAGTGTGAGCGTGTGTGGGGGTTAGTGTGGTGTGAGTGGTGGTCAGTGTAGTGTGGATGTGGGGGTCAGTGTGGGTGTGTGTGGGGGTCAGTGTGGGTGTGTGTGGGGGTCAGTGTGCTGTGGGTGAGGGACAGTATGGTGTGGGTGTGGGGGTCAGTGTGGGTGTGGGGGTCAGTGTGGGCGTGTATGGTCATCAGTGCGGTGTGGGTGTGGGTGAGTGTGTGTGGGTCAGTGTGAGTGTGAATGGGGGGTCAGTGTGGTCTGGGTGAGTGTGGGTGTGGGGGTCAGTGTGGGTGTGAGGGTTAGTGTGGGTGTGGGTATGGGGGTTAGTGTGGTGTGAGTGGTGGTCGGTATGTTGTGGGTGTGGGAGTCAGTGTGAGTGTGTGTGGGGGTCAGTGTGAGTGTGTGTGGGGGTCAGTGTGGTGTGGGTGTGGGGGTCAGTGTGGGTGTGAGGGTTAGTGTGGGTGTGTGTATGGGGGTTAGTGTGGTGTGAGTGGTGGTTGGTATGTTGTGGGTGTGGGAGTCAGTGTGAGTGTGTGTGGGGGTCAGTGTGAGTGTGTGTGGGGGTCTGTGTGTCGTGGGTGTGGGAGTCAGTGTGGGTGTGTGTGGGGGTCAGTGTGGGTGTGAGGGTCAGTGTTGGTGTGAGGGTCAGTGTGTGTGGAGGTGGGGGTCAGTGTGGAGTCAGTGTGGGGGTCAGTGTGGGTGTGTGGGGTCGGTGTGGGTGTGGTGTGAGGGTCAGTATGGGTGTGCCTCAGTGTGGGTGTGGGTGTGGGGTGTCATTGTGGGTGTAATTGTGGGGATCAGTGTGGGTGTGGGTCAGTGTGATGTGGGTGTGGGGGTCAGTGTGGGTGTGGGGGTTAGTGTGGTGGGAGTGGTGGTCAGTATGCTGTGGGTTTGGGGGTCAGTGTGGGTGTGGGGGTGAGTGTGAGTGTGTGTGGGGGTTAGTGTGGTGTGAGTGGTGGGTCAGTGTGGGTGTGGCTGTGGGTAAGTGTGGTGTGAGTGTGAGGGTCAGTGTGGTGTGGGTATGACGGTCTGTGTGGGTGTGGGTGTGTGGGTCAGTGTGATGTGGGTGTGGTGGTCAGGGTGGGTGTGGGTGGGAGTCAGTGTGGTGTGTGTGTGGGGGTCAGTGCAGTGTGGGTGTGGGGGTCAGTGTGGTGTGAGTGGTGGTCAGTATGGTATAGGTGTGGGGCTCAGTGTGGGTGTGGGTGTGGGTCAGTATAGTGTGGGTGTGGGGGTCAGTGTGGTGTGGGTGTGGGTCAGTATAGTGTGGGTGTGGGGGTCAGTGTGGTGTGGGTGTGGGTCAGTATAGTGTGGGTGTGGGGGTTAGTATAGTGTGGGTGTGGGGGTCAGTGTGGTGTGGGTGTGGGTCAGTATAGTGTGGGTGTGGGGGTCAGTGTGGGTGTGGGTGTGTGTGTGGGTGAGTGTGGGTGGGTCGGTGTGGGTGAGGGTGGGAGTCAGTGTTGGTGTGGGTGGGGGTCGGTGTGGGTGAGGGTGGGGGTCAGTGTTTGTGGGGGTCAATGTGAGTGTGGGTGGGGGTCAGTGTGAGTGTGGGTGGGGGTCGGTGTGGGTGGGGGTCAGTGTGAGTGTGGGTGGGGGTCAGTGTTGGTGTGGGTGGGGGTCGGTGTGGGTGAGGGTGGGGTCGGTGTGGGTGAGGGTCAGTGTGGGTGTCAGTGGGGGTCAGTGTGAGTGTGGGTGGGGGTCAGTGTGAGTGTGTGTGGGGGTCAGTGTGGTGTGGGTGTGGGGGTCAGTGTGGGTGTGAGGGTTAGTGTGGGTGTGTGTATGGGGGTTAGTGTGGTGTGAGTGGTGGTTGGTATGTTGTGGGTGTGGGAGTCAGTGTGAGTGTGTGTGGGGGTCAGTGTGAGTGTGTGTGGGGGTCTGTGTGTCGTGGGTGTGGGAGTCAGTGTGGGTGTGTGTGGGGGTCAGTGTGGGTGTGAGGGTCAGTGTTGGTGTGAGGGTCAGTGTGTGTGGAGGTGGGGGTCAGTGTGGAGTCAGTGTGGGGGTCAGTGTGGGTGTGTGGGGTCGGTGTGGGTGTGGTGTGAGGGTCAGTATGGGTGTGCCTCAGTGTGGGTGTGGGTGTGGGGTGTCATTGTGGGTGTAATTGTGGGGATCAGTGTGGGTGTGGGTCAGTGTGATGTGGGTGTGGGGGTCAGTGTGGGTGTGGGGGTTAGTGTGGTGGGAGTGGTGGTCAGTATGCTGTGGGTTTGGGGGTCAGTGTGGGTGTGGGGGTGAGTGTGAGTGTGTGTGGGGGTTAGTGTGGTGTGAGTGGTGGGTCAGTGTGGGTGTGGCTGTGGGTAAGTGTGGTGTGAGTGTGAGGGTCAGTGTGGTGTGGGTATGACGGTCTGTGTGGGTGTGGGTGTGTGGGTCAGTGTGATGTGGGTGTGGTGGTCAGGGTGGGTGTGGGTGGGAGTCAGTGTGGTGTGTGTGTGGGGGTCAGTGCAGTGTGGGTGTGGGGGTCAGTGTGGTGTGAGTGGTGGTCAGTATGGTATAGGTGTGGGGCTCAGTGTGGGTGTGGGTGTGGGTCAGTATAGTGTGGGTGTGGGGGTCAGTGTGGTGTGGGTGTGGGTCAGTATAGTGTGGGTGTGGGGGTCAGTGTGGTGTGGGTGTGGGTCAGTATAGTGTGGGTGTGGGGGTTAGTATAGTGTGGGTGTGGGGGTCAGTGTGGTGTGGGTGTGGGTCAGTATAGTGTGGGTGTGGGGGTCAGTGTGGGTGTGGGTGTGTGTGTGGGTGAGTGTGGGTGGGTCGGTGTGGGTGAGGGTGGGAGTCAGTGTTGGTGTGGGTGGGGGTCGGTGTGGGTGAGGGTGGGGGTCAGTGTTTGTGGGGGTCAATGTGAGTGTGGGTGGGGGTCAGTGTGAGTGTGGGTGGGGGTCGGTGTGGGTGGGGGTCAGTGTGAGTGTGGGTGGGGGTCAGTGTTGGTGTGGGTGGGGGTCGGTGTGGGTGAGGGTGGGGTCGGTGTGGGTGAGGGTCAGTGTGGGTGTCAGTGGGGGTCAGTGTGAGTGTGGGTGGGGGTCGGTGTGGGTGGGGTCAGTGTGAGTGTGGGTGGGGGTCGGTGTGAGTGAAGGTGAGGGTCAGTGTGGGTGTCAGTGGGGGTCAGTGTGAGTGTGGGTGGGGGTCAGTGTGGGTGGGGTCAGTGTGAGTGTGGGTGGGGGTCGGTGTGGGTGAGGGTGGGGGTCAGTGTGAGTGTGGGTGGGGGTCGGTGTGAGTGTGGGTGGGGGTCGGTGTGGGTGAGGGTATGGGGGTCGGTGTGAGTGTGGGTTGGGGTCGGTGTGGGTGTCAGTGGGGGTCAGTGTGGGTGGGGGTCAGTGTGAGTGTGGGTGGGGGTCGGTGTGAGTGTGGGTCGGGGTCGGTGTGGGTGAGGGTGGGGGTCAGTGTGGGTGGGGGTCAGTGTGAGTGTGGGTGGGGGTCAGTGTGGGTGTGGGTGGGGGTCAGTGTGAGTGTGGGTGGGGGTCGGTGTTGGTGTGGGTGAGGGTCAGTGTTGGTGTGGGTGGGGGTCAGTGTTGGTGTGGGTGGGGGTCAGTGTTGGTGTGGGTGGGGGTCGGTGTGGGTGAGGGTCAGTGCTGGTGCTAACTGTGGGCGTGTGGATGTGTAAATGTGAATCAGTAAGTCTGGTTATTGGAGAGCAATAGCTGTCAGTATGGAACAGCACAGTGACACATACACACACCGTGTATGCCCCGTGACATTGTCATGGTTTAATTTATTTATCTTCGAAAAGAAACCCCTTCATAAAACCTCCGGCACTTCACATTAATCAGGCTGTAGGGAAGTAAAAACAAACAGCTTGCTCATGAGCATGGGGGGGAGATAATGTCACCAGGGGAATGCAACATCTCAGCTTTTAAGTAAAATATTTTCCAAACCATTTTGCAACTTTGTGAGGTGATAAATGCGGCTTCATATAATGTGCTTTGTGTGCATTATAAAATCTGTAATATTTTGACATTTATACCAGTTATCACTCACTAAGTGACAGAGAGCCTCTCTATTCTAACTGAGATATAAGTTCCAAAGAGATATTAATGTTGCAGTTTTTAAAAAGCACGAGTTATATAAGGTATTAACAGTCTCTGTCTGTGCCTATTTCCTCTTGGCTATTCTTGCTATAAATTCCAAAATCCATTTTTACAACAGAACCTGTGTGTGTGTCAATGAGTGTTGGAACGTAATAATGGGAATCGATCAAACACAGGCTCACGGAATGAAGCATAGAATCTTACAGCACAGGAAGGGACCATTCGGTCATCAATACTGTGCTGGCTGTTTGGTAGAATGTAAACGGAACGACAGAAATATCAAAAATAGGAGCAGTAGGCAATTCAGCCCATCGAGCCTGCTCCACCGCTCAACATGATCTTAGCTGATCCTCAATCTGAGAGCCTTCTATGATAGAAAGTTCTCCAGGTTCACCACCATCTGAGTGAAGGAATTTCTCCTCATCTCAGTTCAAAATGGTCTACTCCGTATCTTGAGACAGTGACTTTTTTTTTAAACTGGATCCCTGAGACAAGGGATCATCCTGGATCTGGTCTGTTTCAGCCCTGTCGGAATTTTATGTTACAATGCAATCCCCTTTCATTTTTTGAAATGTTCTGTGAATTCCGGCCCAGCTAACCCAATCTCTCTGCGTGCACCATCCCAGGAATCAGTCTGGTGCACCTTTGCTGCTCCCTCTCTATGGAGATGTATCTCTTTTCTCTGGTAAGCCGGACCAAACATTTTGTGGTGTGGTCTCACCAAAGATCTGTTCAGCTGCAGTGAGAGTTCCTGCTCCTGAACACAGGGGCCTCTGGCGATGAAGGTCAACATTTGTCGATGTGTCTATTTGCTGCCCCTGCATATTTGTTTACAGGGAACAGTGTACTCCCAGGTCTCTTTGTGGATCTACATTTCCCAGTCTAATCCATTTAAATAATACGCTGCTGCTCTGTTTTCCTGCCCAAGTATGGAGCAGGGGGTCCCCAATTTACAAACATTTCCAATACTTACCAGCAGCTATTTTATATTGTTCAATATTGTGTTCCGACTTGTGTACAAACTTGCAGACAGACTCAAGAACAAAACCCTTTCCAACCTGGGGACCGCCTGTAGACAACTTCACATTTATCCACATTATACTGATTTGGAGCTGCTGGTGTTGGACTGGGGTGGACAAAGTCAGAAGTCACATGACACCAGGTTATAGTCCAACAGGTTCATTTGAAATCACAAGCTTTCGAAGCGCTACTTCTTCATCAGGTGAAGGGTAGGCTTCAGACTTCACCTGACGGAGGGGCAGTGCTCTGACTGCTTGTGATCTCAAATAAACCTGTTGGTCTGTAACCTGCTGCAGTGTGACTTCTCACATTATACTGCATTGTCCACTCACTCAACGTGTCCAAATCACCTTGAAGTTCCTTTACATGCATTTCCTGGAAACTCTCTCCCAGCTTTGTGTTGTCAGCAAACTTGGGAAATATAACATTTGTTTCCCTCATCCAAATCATTGATACATCCAGTGAATAGATGGGGCCCGAGCACTGATCCCTGTGGTACCCAGCTTCTTATTACCTTCCACTCTGAAAAGGACCCATTTATTGCAACTCTGTCTTTCCTGTCTGCTAACTAATTCTCAATCCATGGGCCAATACATTTACCACCGACCCAGTGTGCTTTAACCTTGCAAAAGAAACTCTGCTGTGGATCTTCATCACAAAAAGACTTCTGAAAATTCAGTCATCACATCACCCTCACCTATTCGACTGGCTACATTTAAAAAATCTCCAGGAGGCTTTTCAAACATGATTTCCCTTTCGTAAACACATGTTGAATTTCTCCAATCTCAATTAAATTTTCTAAGTGTTCTAAGTCAGTCGTTAGGAAGGCAAATGCAATGATGGCATTTATATTGGAAGAACTTGAATGTAAAAGCATTCAAGGTAACGACTACCACCTCCATAATTCCCATGGCCCCTTCCTTCCATGCCCTGTAATGTAGATTATCAGACCCTCGCGATTTATCACCTTCCAGTCTCACTCCTTACTCCAACAATTCTATTTGTGAAAACTAGTTTCCTTCAATTCTCTCTTTCCAATAGACCCCCTTGTTTCCCAAACATTTCTGGGAAGTTATCTATGACTTCTTCTGAGAATGTATTTGGAAAGGCAAGCACTGATTAGGGATAGTCAACATGGCTTTGTGCGTGGGAAATCATCTCTCACAAACTTGATTGAGCTTTTTGAAGAAGTAACGAAGAAGATTGATGAGTGCAGAGCAGTAGATTTGATCTATATGGACTTCAGTAAGGCGTTCGACAAGGTTCCCCATTGGAGACTGATTAGCAAGGTTAGATCTCATGGAATACAGGGAGAACTAGCCATTTGGATACAGAACTGGCTCAAAGGTAGAAGACAGAGGGTGGTGGTGGAGGGTTGTTTTTCAGACTGGAGGCCTGTGACCAGTGGAATGCCACAAGGATCGGTGCTGGGCCCTCTACTTTTTGTCATTTAAATAAATGATTTGGATGCGAGCATAAGAGGTACAGTAAGTAAGTTTGCAGATGACACCAAAATTGGAGGTGTAGTGAACAGCGAAGAGGGCTACCTCAGATTACAACAGGATCTGGACCAGATGGGCCAATGGGCTGAGGAGTGGCAGATGGGAGTTTAATTCAGATAAATGCGAGGTGTTACATTTTGGTAAAGCAAATCTTAGCAGGACTTATACACTTAATGGTAAGGTCCTAGGGAGTGTTGCTGAACAAAGAGAACTTGGAATGCAGGTTCATAGCTCCTTGAAAGTGCAGTTGCAGGTAGATAGGATAGTGAAGAAGGCGTTTGGTATGCTTTCCTTTATTGGTCAGAGTATTGAGTACAGGAGTTAGGAGGTCATGTTGCAGCTGTATAGGACATTGGTTAGGCCACTGTTGGAATATTGTGTGCAATTCTGGTCTCCTTCCTATTGGAAAGATGTTGTGAAACTTGAAAGGGTTCAGAAAAGATCTACAAGGATGTTGCCAGGGTTGGAGGATCTGAGCTACAGGGAGAGGCTGAACAGGCTGGGGCTGTTTTCCCTGGAGTGTCGGAGGCTGAGGGGTGACCTTATAGAGGTTTACAAAATTATGAGGGGCATGGATAGGATAAATAGACAAAGTCTTTTCCTTGGGTTGGGGGAGTCCAGAACTAGAGGGCATGGGTTTAGGGTGAGAGGGGAAAGATATAAAAGAGACCTAAGGGGCAACTTTTTCACACAGAGGGTGGTACGTGTATGGAATGAGCTGCCAGAGGAAGTGGTGGAGGCTGGTACAATTGCAACATTTAAGAGGCATTTGGATGGGTATATGAATAGGAAGGGTTTGGAGGGATATGGGCCGGGTGCTGGCAGATGGGATTAGATTGGGTTGGGATATCTGGTCGGCATGGACAGGTTGGACCGAAGGGTCTGTCTCCTTGCTATACACCTCAGTGAATCTATGACTCTATGACTGAGGTCATTGTTTCCTTGTTCTGTCTCGTTCTTGTTCTCCATGATTAATTTTCCCAATTCAGACTATAAAGGGCCAACATTTCTCTTAATTTCTCTTTTCCTTTTTGCTTACTGACAGAAGCACTCGCAGCTTGCCTTTATGTCATGATTTGGAGGAGCCAGTGTTGGACTGGGGTCAAAAAGTTAAAAATCACACAACACCCGGTTATAGTCCAACAGGTTTAACTGGAAGCACACTAGATGCTCTGAAAGCTAGTGTTGTGTGATTTTTGCCTTTATGTCATTTGCAAATTTACATTCATCCTTTTTTTCCTAACCCACTTAATTAAGGTCATGGTTTTCCTTTGCTGGATTAAACTCCGCTCCAAATTCCCAAGCCTACTACATTTTCCAATCACTTTAAATGACTCAACTTTGGATCTAATACTCTCCTTGGCTTATTTAATAGTTAAAAATCCCACAACACCAGGTTATAGTCCAACAGGTTTCTTTGGAAGCACTAGCTTTCGGAGCATTGCTCCTTCATCAGGTGGTTGTGGAGGTTAGGATCGTGCTCACAGAATTTATAGCCAAAGGAGCCCACTGTCACAGTGATGTGAACAATCTTAGCTTAAACACTTTCATCTTTGAGAATGGGATATGCTGGTTTCTGTTCTTTGATATGTAAATCCCAGAACTTCTTTCAAATTACATTTTATTTGAAATGGTTGGGTCACATTTCCTGTTGCAGATTTGCATATATACACATATATAAAACTGTTGCAAAGAGTGCATTTAGAATCATAGAGATATTAGCATGGAAACAAACCCTTCGGTCCAACCCGTTCATGCTGAGCAGATATCCTAAATTAATCTAATCCCACCTGCCAGCGTCCGGCCCATATCCCTCCAAACCCTTCCTATTCATATACCCCTCCAGATGCCTCTTAAATGTTGCAATTGTACTAACCTCCACCACATCCTCTGGCAGCTCATTCCATACACGTACCACCCTCTGTGTGAAAAAGTTGCCCCTTAGGTTTCTTTTGTATCTTTCCCCTCTCACCCTAAACCTATGCCCTCTAGTTCTACACTCTCTTAGCACCAGGGAAAAGACCTTGTCTGTTTACCCTATCCATGCCCCACATGATTTTATAAACCTCTATAAGGTCACCCCTCAGCCTCCGATGCTCCAGGGAAAACAGCCCCAGCCTGTTCAGCCTCTCCCTGTAGCTCAAACCCTCCAACCCTGGCAACATACTTGTGCACCATCATATCTTTAAATGTAGTATTCAATTTATCACAGCCAACCCATCCTGCAGACCTTCACAGTGTCCTTCATTTAGAATTAGGACCTTCGCTTTTCATCCCACTATAACAATCTCTCAGGTTATGGTCACTCTTCCCTAAAGGACCAACATTATAAATTTTTTGTACTTATTTCACAGCACCAAATCTAGGAAAACCTGCTCTGCAGTTGGTTCCTCAATGTATTGCTTTAAAAAAATATATTATACACTTTCCAGCACCTCATCCAAAATGTATCATTGCATGTGGTTGGCTGCTGTGTCCATGGAATGACGACCGCCTGTGTTATTCCATGTGTCTCTTACACACTGTTGGATGCCATCACCGGGATTACCGCAGTCTCTCCGATCAGAGACCTCTCCAGGTGATCACTGTCAGACCACGAGGTGCCAGCAACAAACAGCAGATATTGGCACCTCCACACCATGGCTGAATTAGGAACCTGCTCACAGTGGGATATTCCGGAATGACTCCGAGTTCCTGCTCCTTATCCCTGTCCAGGCCCTCATCAGATCTGCAAACAGTTCTCCCAGCGCCATCCCCTCACGCACTCATAGGACAGGGACAGTGCAGAGTAAAGCTCCCTGTACATGCCCTCAACGTATGAACATGATGTTTTAGATTAGATTCCCGACAGTGTGGAAACAGGCCCTTCGGCCCAACAAGTCCACACCGACCCTCCGAAGAGCAACCCACCCAGACCCATTCCCCTCTGATTAATGCACCTAACACTACGGGCAATTTAGCCAATTCACCCTGACCTGAACATCTTTGGATTGTGGGAGGAAACTGGAGCAGCCGGAGGAAACCCACGCAGACACGAGGAGAATGTGCAAACTCCACACAGAGAGTCGCCTGAGGCGGGAATTGAATCCAGGTCCCTGGTGCTGTGAGGCAGCAGTGCTAACCACTGTGCCACCGTGGCACCCCTTTTTTGGGAGGATGTAATTCTGCCTGTTTTGTTGGTTTGATGAATCCATATCCAATCCCAGTGTGTCGAGCAGGAATTTGCTTTGTAATCTTCCCTTAACATTTCCAATCGTCTCTGTTCCCGTGTCTGATGTGATGCTGGGAATTTTTTTTGAGTTATTAAATCTTCATCATTAAACAATTCCCAGTGGTCGTTGAAAAGCTTGTATTTGATTGGATTTTGCAGTGCCCCAGGGAGGCGAGGTGCAGAGGTGAGCAGCAGGTTAGCACCTTGCACTCTGCTCCATGTGCTGAGGAACACGAGTCAGTTCAGCATCTCTGGAGGGTACTCTGAGCTGCTTCATTGTCCAACAGAAAGAAAAGGAACAAAAATTAGAAAGAATTAAGAACTTGAAACTGTCAGTTTCTTTTGAGACAAATTCTCCACAGTCCCAACCAACTTTGTATTGTTAAAGAAAATTATAGACCTCATTTACTGAATTTCTGTAGTGCCTTTCTCGAGCTCTTGGACTGACAGTGATAATAATTTTTGAACTGCGCCTGTGTGTGGCGCTCAACAACAACCAACAGCAAGATCCCAGAAACATTCACGAGATAAACAAGCTGGAAACCTCGTTTCATTAGGGAATAACTATTCACCAGTGAACTGGGATGAGATTCCCTGCTTTACTCTGAAACATCAGACTGCACACCCCAACCTGAGGGGACAGAGGGGACCACAGTTTAACGTTCTGTCGAGGATAGCAGCAGCCGACCAGGGCCTGGGGTGGAGACAGGACCCTCTCTTTTCACTCTGAACCAAAACAAACGCAGCTCAATGGAAGGGGGAAGGTCGCTGGATTCAAACACATGAGCTTTGTGTCACTCTCTCTCTCTCTCTCTCTCTCCACAGATGCTGCCAGACCCGCTGAGTTTCTCCAGTGCCTGCAATTGTTTGTCATGTTCTGTGACGGAAGAGGGGGGTGGTTTGCACTGGGTTGATATTGGGGTGGGAGGGTTGTGGGAAGAGAGAGTCTGATTCTACATCCATTAGCTGTTAAACTCCAGCCCAATGAGTCTGCCCCTGGGAGGAGGGGGCTCAGGAGAACATGGAGCTGGGTGGGAAGTAACAACACTGAGCACTGACCGGGACTGGGACTGAGCACTGACCGGGACTGGGACTGAGCACTGACCAGGACTGGGACTGAGCAATGACCGGGACTGGGACTGGGCACTGACCGGGACTGGGACTGGGCACTGACAGGGACTGGGACTGGGCACTGTCCGGGACTGGGACTGAGCACTGACCGGGACTGGGACTGGGCACTGACCGGGACTGGGACTGAGCACTGACCGGGACTGGGATTGGGCACTGACCGGGACTGGGACTGAGCACTGACCAGGACTGGGACTGAGCACTGACCGGGACTGGGACTGGGCACTGACCGGGACTGGGACTGAGCACTGACCGGGACTGGGACTGGGCACTGACCGGGACTGGGACTGGGCACTGACCGGGACTGGGATTGGGCACTGACCGGGACTGGGATTGGGCACTGACCGGGACTGGGACTGAGCACTGACCGGTACTGGGACTGAGCACTGACCGGGACTGGGACTGAGCACTGACCGGGACTGGGACTGGGCACTGACCGGGACTGGGACTGAGCACTGACCGGGACTGGGACTGGGCACTGACCGGGACTGGGACTGAGCACTGACCGGGACTGGGACTGGGCACTGACCGGGACTGGGACTGGGCACTGACCGGGACTGGGACTGAGCACTGACCGGGACTGGGACTGGGCACTGACCGGGACTGGGACTAAACACTGACCGGGACTGGGACTGGGCACTGACCGGGACTGGGACTGGGCACTGACCGGGACTGGGACTGAGCACTGACCGGGACTGGGACTGGGCACTGACCGGGACTGGGACTGAACACTGACCGGGACTGGGACTGGGCACTGACCGGGACTGGGATTGGGCACTGACCGGGACTGGGACTGAGCACTGACCGGGACTGGGACTGGGCACTGACCGGGACTGGGACTGAGCACTGACCGGGACTGGGACTGAACACTGACCGGGACTGGGACTGGGCACTGACCGGGACTGGGACTGGGCACTGACCGGTACTGGGACTGAGCACTGACCGGGACTGGGACTGGGCACTGACCGGGACTGGGACTGAGCACTGACCGGGACTGGGACTGGGCACTGACCGGGACTGGGACTGAGCACTGACCGGGACTGGGACTGGGCACTGACCGGGACTGGGACTGGGCACTGACCGGGACTGGGACTGAGCACTGACCGGGACTGGGACTGGGCACTGACCGGGACTGGGACTGAACACTGACCGGGACTGGGACTGGGCACTGACCGGGACTGGGACTGGGCACTGACCGGGACTGGGACTGAGCACTGACCGGGACTGGGACTGGGCACTGACCGGGACTGGGACTGAACACTGACCGGGACTGGGACTGGGCACTGACCGGGACTGGGATTGGGCACTGACCGGGACTGGGACTGAGCACTGACCGGGACTGGGACTGGGCACTGACCGGGACTGGGACTGAGCACTGACCGGGACTGGGACTGAACACTGACCGGGACTGGGACTGAGCACTGACCGGGACTGGGACTGGGCACTGACCGGGACTGGGACTGGGCACTGACCGGGACTGGGACTGAGCACTGACCAAAACTGGGACTGAGCACTGACCAGGACTGGGACTGGGCACTGACCGGGACTGGGACTGGGCACTGACCGGGACTGGGACTGGGCACTGACCGGGACTGGGACTGAGCACTGACCAGGACTGGGACTGGGCACTGACCGGGACTGGGACTGGGCACTGACCGGGACTGGGACTGGGCACTGACCGGGACTGGGACTGAGCACTGTCCGGGACTGGGACTGGGCACTGACCGTGACTGGGACTGGGCACTGACCGGGACTGGGACTGAGCACTGACCGCGACTGGGACTGGGCACTGACCGGGACTGGGACTGGGCACTGACCAGGACTGGGACTGGGCACTGACCGGGACTGGGACTGAGCACTGTCCGGGACTGGGACTGGGCACTGACTGGGACTGGGATTGGGCACTGACCGGGACTGGGACTGAGCACTGACCGCGACTGGGACTGGGCACTGACTGGGACTGGGATTGGGCACTGACCGGGACTGGGACTGAGCACTGACCGCGACTGGGACTGGGCACTGACCGGGACTGGGACTGGGCACTGACCGGGTCTGGGACTGGGCACTGACCAGGACTGGGACTGAGCACTGACCGGGACTGGGACTGAGCACTGACCAGGACTGGGACTGTGCACTGACCAGGACTGGGACTGAGCACTGACCAGGACTGGGACTGAGCACTGACCGGGACTGGGACTGAGCACTGACCAGGACTGGAACTGGGCACTGACCGGGACTGGGACTGGGCACTGACGGGACTGGGACTGGGCACTGACCAGGACTGGGACTGGGCACTGACCGGGACTGGGACTGGGCACTGACCAGGACTGGGACTGAGCACTGACCGGTACTGGGACTGGGCACTGACCGGTACTGGGACTGGGCACTGACCGGGATTGGGACTGGGCACTGACCGGGACTGGGACTGGGCACTGACCGGTACTGGGACTGGGCACTGACCAGGACTGGGACTGAGCACTGACCGGGACTGGGACTGGGCATTGACTGGGTCTAGGACTGGGCACTGATCGGGATTGGGACTGGGCACTGACCGGGACTGGGACTGAGCACTGACCGGGACTGGGACTGGGCACTGACCGGGGCTGGGACTGAGCACTGACCGGGTCTAGGACTGGGCACTGATCGGGACTGGGACTGGGCACTGACCGGGACTGGGACTGGGCACTGACCGGGACTGGGACTGGGCACTGACCGGGACTGGGACTGAGCACTGACCGGGACTGGGACTGGGCACTGACCGGGACTGGGACTGGGCACTGACCGGGACTGGGACTGGGCACTGACCGGGACTGGGTCTGAGCACTCACCGGGACTGGGACTGGGCACTGACCGGGACTGGGACTGGGCACTCACCGGGACTGGGACTGGGCACTGACCGGGACTGGGACTGAGCACTGACCGGGACTGGGACTGAGCACTGACCGGGACTGGGACTGGGCACTGACCGGGACTGGATATTGATTATTGAGGAGAGAGAGTGTTGCCAATTGCTGTGAAGTGCAGGTTGATGGAATGCTGCCCAGTGCAGTGTGTTTCTGTACTCACACCGAGTCCCCATTTCCACAAAACTGCCCATGATTCGAAATGGGCATTCCACATTGACTCCCAGTCTCAATCCATGTCAGGCTGGAAAAGCACAGCAGGTCAGACAGCATCCCAGGAACGGGAATGTCAATATTTCGGGCTGGAACCCTTTGTCGGGATGTCCCCCAGTCTGACAGCACCTCTGTTTTAATATTCGTTTCCATAATCCTCCATGTCTTCACCTCTTGCCCCCAGCTGGAATTTCTTCCAACCCCACAACCCTCGGAATTCTCCTCCAATTCTGATCCCAGTTTCCAACACACCATCACTGTTGGCTATACCTTCAGCTGCCTGGGCCCCTGTGTCTGGGTTAAACCTCTCCCTCTCTTCCTGACTTTCCAACGCTCCCTCCCAACACCTTGATCAAATCTGTTTTGTCATTGACCAACTATCTCTTCTGATGGATCAGTCTCAAATTCATAGCTTCGTGAGGCATTTCGCACACTGGCTGTACTTTGCTATACAAATGCAGGTTGTTAGTGCAACTTTTCTTTAACCCATTCCGTTCTTGCAATACAGGGAGAGAGAGAGAGAGAGAGAGAGGAAGAGGTGGAGTAAGATAAATAAATCCATTATAAAGGAGAGAGCAAGAAAATGAACTCCAGGATGTGGTGGAGTCGATCTATCTTTGTCCTCAGATGTTGCTGTGACCGAGAATTTAAATTCAATTCAATTTCTGCTCCATTCTCGGGAGAGAATTCAGTTTGATTGTCCATCAATCTTGCACCTTTGCAACTTGCTACCTAGTGTATTGATGGCACTCCTACTGAACGATGGCCAGAGGCACTTTCTTTCTGTTTCTTGTTATCTACACATTTCTAATAACTTATGAAATAATATTTCTTTTCACTGGGTTCTCATTACCTTAATTACCAAGTGACAGAGTCTGGCATAATTTGATACCAGAGGCTGTGCAATTTCAGAGTGGCTGCTGGAATGCTGAGGGATTCATCGATTTTTTTGCAAAAGGTGCCCATCACTGTCGCAGAGCCCTGTTTACGGGAATGAAATTATGGAGCGTTTTCGGTGAATTAAAAAAAAATATAGAGCACGCTAGCTGAAGGCACCTCATTAGTGAGCAGATATCGTTTGCACTGAGGTCGGGAACAGATTGAGAGTTTATATAACTCTGTTTTACTGTTGGCCCCTCCCTCCTCCACTCCCCAGCCAACTAGTCAATCCAAAACACGCTTCTGTGTGTAAGCCATTACACTGTGTGAGACCGGAGACGAACCAGACCTTTCAGCCCATCATGTCTGCTCAGTCAGTCTCTGAGACTGTACAAAAGCTGATTATCCTCAACTCCATGTTCCAACCGTCTCTCGGCAACCCTTGATTCCCTTCCTGATTAGAAATCTCTCTTTAAGTTCCCTCTCAGCCAATGGCAGTGGGTCATTCCTCTTCATCTGAATTGGCGGTGCTGTGACTCAGAGGTTAGCACTGCTATCTCACAGCACCAGGGACCCGGGTTCGATTCCAGACTCAGTCTGTGTGGAGTTTTCACGTTCTCCCTGTGTCTGCGAGGGTTTCCTCTGGGTGCTCCAGTTTCTTCCCACAATCCCAAGATGTGCAGGTTAGGTGGAATGGCCATGCTAAATTGCCATTGCAGGTTGGGGGCATTAGTCAGGGGAAATGTAGAGTAATAACATAGGAGCAATGGGTCTGGGTGGGTTACTGTACAGAAGGTCAATATGAACTTTTAGATTAGATTAGATTACTTACAGTGTGGAAACAGGCCCTTCGGCCCAACAAGTCCACACCGACCCGCCGAAGCGCAACCCACCCAGACCCATTCCCCTACATTTACCCCTTACCTAACACTACGGGCAATTTAGCATGGCCAATTCACCAAACCTGCACATCTTTGGAGTGTGGGAGGAAACCGGAGCACCCAGAGGAAACCCACGCAGACACGGGGAGAACGTACAAACTCCACACAGAGAGTCACCTGAGGCGGGAATTGAACCCAGGTCTCTGGCGCTGTGAGGCACTGTGCCACCGTGCCACCCACAAACTTGTTGGGCCAAATGGCCTGTTTCCACACTGTAGAGATTCTATGATTATGTTGCTGGAAGTTTCGCCAGCATTTCTGAAATTGCCTTTATTGTAATGGGTTTTGTATACTGGAGCAAATAAGTTTTGATTCACACATCCCAAACACTGGTCAGACTGCATCTGGTGTACAGTAAGCAGTTCTGGTCCTCTTCCCCAAAGGAGGATGTGTCTTTAATGTCGGGAATGTAGTGGAGATTCACCAGACTGATTAATGGTGGGATTGTCCTATGAGAGGTCTGGGCCTGTACTTTGTCAGTCAGATGTAGAAGCCTCCAACAGGTGAGATACAGGAAGGCTGTGTGACCCACCTGGAACACCATCCCAGAATACAGGGCAGCTCTGCTAGTTGTGAATGAGGAGGAACTTCTGCACCCAGAAGGGGTGTCTCTCTGGAGATCTCTACTCTGGAAGACCCCTGCTCAGTTACCGAGTATAATCTGCCTTCTGATTCTGAGTTACCACATCCCTGCACAGGAACTAACCCGGAGACACACACACACTCACACACACACAGAGACACACACACAGACACACACACACACACACACTCACACACACACACACGCACACACACAGACACACACACAGAGACACACACACTCATACACATACAGAGACACACACACAGAGACACACACACACACATACAGAGACACACACTCACACACACGGAGAGACACGCACACACACACACACAGACACAGCACACAGAGACACACACACACACAGACACTCGCACACACACACAGAGACACACGCACACACACAGACACACACTCACACACACAGAGGCACACACTCACACACACGGAGAGTGACAGACAGACACACACTCAGACACACCCACACCCCCACGCACGCCCACACGCACACACACGCACAGACACACCAAACACACACGCACACACCACACACACACGCACACACCCATACACATACACACTCCCTGATAGTGTACATGCGATGAGATCCAGTGGCTGTGCTGCTGTGAATCTGACTGAGTCACGTCCTGGTATTGAGTGTAATCAGTGCCATGTTTTCGGAATTCCTCGTGTGTTCTGTAAGCCTCTGGCTGTTGGAGGAACTGGAGAGTGTTAGCAATGACAGTTGGTTAATGAACACCATTTCCCCGCAGCAATGGTCATTTAACAGTGAATAATTAAAGCAGACAATACATATTTACAAGTGCCCTGAGAGTTTTATATCTTAGTCCTAAACTAGTGCGATCCGACTGGTTCCAAATGAATGAGGTTATTAGGATGAACGTTTAAACTGGGAACAGATTCTTTCTGCTCTGCTGTTTGTTCAAAGCTGACAGAATGTGCCAGTTTCCGTCCCTCTCACTCGGCCCAGCTCCGAGAGCTGCTGGAGCACTCCACTGTACCAGAAGGTGATTAGAAATAGGGACAGGAGGCCATTCAGCCCCTCAAACCTGCTCCACCAATTGATAGGTCCATCACTGATCTGACATTCCTGACCACCTGATGAAGGAGCAGTGCTCCGAAAGCTAGTGATCCCAGTTAAACCTGTTGGACTATAACCTGGTGTTGTGGGATTTTTAACTTTGCATACCCCAGTCCAACACCAGCATCTCCACATCATTCCTGATGTCCCCTTTCCTGTGATTTCTCTGTAACCCTGCATTCCCCCATTGATTGAGAATCTATTGATCTTAACCTTAAATATCCACAAGGATTCTGTCTCCACAACTCTCTGTCGCAAGGCGTTCTAAAGACTCACAACTGTTTGAGAGAGGAACTTCCTCCTCATCTGAGTCCTAACCTGGTGCCCTTTTATTCTGAGATTATACCCTCTGGTCCCAGACTCTCCCACGATGGGGAAACATTCTCTCAGCATTGACCCTGTCAAACCCTTAAGAATCTGATATGTTTCACTGAGATCCCCTCTCAATTGTCTAACCTCCAGGGAGTAGAGTACTAATGTGTTTAAGCTTTTGCTCATAAGACAATCCCTCCAATCATCTGAGTGAACCTCCAATGAATCAGGTTAAAAATCACACCCCACCAGGTTCCAGACCAACAGGTTTATTTGAAAGTACAAACGAATCATTACCTTTTCTGAAATAAGGAACCAAAACTGCTCACATTTCTCCAGATGTGGCCTCCCCAGCACCTAGTGGGGACTGCAGATGTTGGAGATCAGAGTCGAGAGTGTGGTGCTGGAAAAGCACAGTAGGTCAGACAGCATCCGAGGAGCAGGAAAATCCCCCATCACCTTGTCTAGTTGCAGTAAGACTTCCGAACTCTGCTATCCAAACCCTTTGAAACAAGAACCATTCGTGATTAATTGCTATCGTTTGAACAGTTTGTTGACTTCAGGTTACTTTGGGTTATCCAGTCTGTGCCAAGCAAAGGGATAAATTAAATCCACCAATAAGACAGATTAGTCTGAATGAAAAGATGACTCCCTGCCCAGTAACACAAGGATCTAAATGTGGAACGGATGCACATTTGTATAATTCTGTTCACAACCCAGTGTTTCCCAACCTGTTCAGATCGAGGTTGGAGGGGTCACTGCTTCCTATTCTAGTCCCACTCCTACACTGGTCACCCATAATCTTCCTTTGAACCAGGTAAGTGATGTTGCCAATCACATGGCCCTCAATCACCTCTGTTTCTAAATGAGGAGTAACTGAGCTGACCTACTCTGATCAGGAACTGTGAACTGGCTCATCATCAAATACAAACTGACTCACACTGCGCTGCAAATATCCCCAGCACACAGTCTGGATATTGGAAATATTCCCTTCTTAAAAAAATTAATATACGCATGCTCTCTCTCACACACAGACACACACACAGTCACTCTTACCCTGACTCTCACACACGTACTCTCACTGTCTCTCTTTCTCTCTCACACACACACACAAACTCACACACACTCACTCTCACCCTGTCACACACACACACTCACTCTCACTGTCTCTCTCTCACACACACACACACACAAATTCACACACACTCACTCTCACCCTGTCACATACACACACTCACTCTCACTGTCTCTCTCTCGCACACACACACATACACACAAATTCACACACACTCACTCTCACTGTCTCTCTCTCTCACACACACACAAACTCACACACACTCAATCTCACCCTGTCACACACACACACTCACTCTCACTGTCTCTCTCACACACACACACACACACAAACTCACACACACTCACTCTCACTGTCTCTCTCTCTCACACAGACACACATACACTCACACACACACACACAGATACAGGCACACACAATCTCAACTACACACAAACACAGGCACACACACAGACACATACACACAGATACAAACACATACACAAACACAGATACAGACAAACACAGACACAAACACACATGCACAGACACACAGTCACAGGGATGAAGACAAATAAAACCACCTGATAACTGGGCAGGGTGTTAACTTGACAGCACTTTGCCCGAGTACAGGTTACTTCAGAAACCATGGAGCAGCCAGACATTGTCCCAAATGATTCTGAAACAATTCTGCACTCAGGGTTAAAGGTTAAAGCAGGGATATTGGGGCGGGGATATTGGGGCGGGGATATTGGGGCAGGGATATAGGATGGGGATATGGGGTGGGGATATTGGGATGGGGATATTGGAGTGGAGATATTGGGGTGGGGATATTGGGGCGGGGATATTGGGGCGTGGATATTGGGGGGGATATTGGAGTGGGATATTGGGCCGGGGATATTGGGGTGGGGATTTTGGGGCAGGGATATGGGATGGGGATATGGGGTGGGGATATTGGGATGGGGATATTGGGGTGGGGATATTAGGATGGGGATATTGGGGTGGGGATATTGGGGCGGGGATATTGGGGTGGGGATATTGGTGTGGAATATTGTGGCAGGGGTATTGGTGTGGAGATATTGTGGCGGGGATATTGGTGTGGGGATATTGGTGTGGGGATATTGGGGCGGGGATCTTGGTGTGGGGATATTGGGGTGGGGATATTGGTGTGGGGATATTGGGGTGGGATATTGGGGTGGGGATATTGGGGCGGGGATATTGGGGTGGGGATATTGGAGCGGGGATATTGGGGCGGGGATATTGGGGCGGGGATATTGGGGTCAGGTATTGTGGCGGGGATATTGGGGTGGGGATATTGGAGCGGGGATATTGGGGCGGGGATATTGGGGTGGGGATATTGGAGCGGGGATATTGGGGCGGGGATATTGGGGCGGGGATATTGGGGTCAGGTATTGTGGCGGGGATATTGGTGTGGGGATATTGGTGTGGGGATATTGGGGCGGGGATCTTGGTGTGGGGATATTGGGGTGGGGATATTGGTGTGGGGATATTGGGGTGGGATATTGGGGTGGGGATATTGGGGTGGGGATATTGGGGTGGGGATATTGGAGCGGGGATATTGGGGCGGGGATATTGGGGCGGGGATATTGGGGTCAGGTATTGTGGCGGGGATATTGGGGTGGGGATATTGGAGTGGGGATATTGGGGCGGGGATATTGGGGCGGGGATCTTGGTGTGGGGATATTGGGGTGGGGATATTGGTGTGGGGATATTGGGGTGGGATATTGGGGCGGGGATATTGGGGCGGGGATATTGGTGTGGGGATATTGAGGCAGGGATGTTGGAGCAGGGATATTGGGGTGGGATATTGGGGTGGGGGTATTGTGGCGGGGATATTGGGGCGGGGATATTGGGGTGGGGATATTGGGGTGGGGATATTGGGATGGGGATATTGAGTGGGGACAGTGTGCATTGGGATAGGGAGGGGGCTTGTGGAGTGGGGGAAACGGGAGCCAGGAATCAGGGTGTGTGGAGGGTGGGGATAAGATGGTGGGGTGGGGGGGGGGTGAAATTGGGTGAGACTGGGAGGGTCAGAGTGAAGGTCAGGGTGAGGTGTTGGTTATGAGACAGGAATGGGGACAGCCAGTCCCTTTGAATTGGGTGAATGTCCACAGGGAGGGGTTATCGATGGGAGTTCCTCGTTCCTTTCCCTGGAGAGTTGCCTACTGAGATGAGCTGACCCCTGACCCTTGAACCCCCCACCCACCCCCATGTGGAGCGGGGTGTAGAGTGAAGGATGGGTTGTCCGGATGGAAAGTTGTGTTTTGGGCAGGATCCAGATGGGAGCTGACTGAGGATTGAAGGAGGTGGATGAGTGCGGAGATCAGAGGAGTTTGAAGATGATAGTGTGATGAAGATGATTCTTGTGACGATGCTGTCACTTTACAGTGGGTTATTTTGTAAGTGGGTTTTTTTTTAACAGAGGTACAGAAGAGTCTAGTTTAACAATGGAAAGGAAATGGCCAGTTCTCCCAGTTCAGGATTTTTTTTTCTAGCTTGTTTTAACTGTAGCAGTTACAAGATGTTAAGAGTCCAGGGGAGATGCAAGCTTCAGTAAAGAATTCCTGTAAACTTCTCGGAAATCTCTCTCTAGATGTTGAGCCCTCCTGCCTGTAAGAATCTGTGTTTGAATTTACCTTTTTGCCAAGAAGCATGCTTATGGGATGTTACTGCGTTGGAACAGTTAGTCAATTACTTCTCGGAGAAAGTGAGGACTGCAGATGCTGGAGATCAGAGCTGAAAATGTGTTGCTGGAAAAGCGCAGCAGGTCAGGCAGCATCCAAGGAGCAGGAGAATCGACGGTTCGGGCATGATTCCTGAAGAAGGGCTCAAGCCCGAAACGTCGATTCTCCTGCTCCTTGGATGCTGCCTGACCTGCTGCGCTTTTCCAGCAACACATTTTCAGTTAGTCAATTAGTAATAGGTACTGTGTCAAGATGATTTAGTTTTCCCAAAGCCAAGTTGCTCTAAATTTCATTTTCTTTTGTTCATGTTTCAACTGTAGTGTTGAAATCAATCCTGTTTTGCTTAAAGCCGAGTGGTTTGGCCAGTTGCATCACCCCTGGAACACCCACTTCACATCTGCCTTTAAAATGAGATAAAAAGTTAGGATCTAGGCTACCTTCTTAGAATAGTTGGAGGGGTCTGGTCAGGTCCATAATATTCTAAGTCAGTGAATCACGAATCACACTGGCCTCTGATAGTTCCAACTCCCTGCTGGTATGTGAGAGCTACTTGATTCACAATCTGAAGGACTCCCTCTTTAATTCAAGACTAATCTGGGCACATATTGAGAGTACGTATTAATAAGGTAATGGCCCCAGTGTTAAATACCCCAGCACGGTATGTTGCAGCTGTTCAGCGAAGGTTAGACTTACAGCTGCTGAGCTGACTGTAATAACTCTGTAAGCCAATGGTACTGCACCAATACTGCAGGAACACCAGGCCAGTTTGTGGAGAACATCAGAGAGCAGACCAATCAGCTCAGTGCTGGGACCTGACGCCAACATCCTGCCACATCCTCTGCATCAGACCCCGATAATATTTCCTCCTGTTCAAATCTCCTTCTGAAATGTCTCAATGTTATTCATCTCAATCTCTCTGTGTCGGGATCAGCTTCTCATTCTCACCACTCCGTGGAGCTCCGTGGCTGAATTTAGTGATGACTTAAGTGATCATCGCCTTGGACAAGGCTAGCAGGTGTAGGGAGTGCTGGATGACAAGAGATATTCAGGTTTTGGTCAAAAAATAAGAAGGAAGCATAAGTCAGATACCGAAACGTTGATTTCGCTGCTCGTTGGATGCTGCCTGAACTGCTGTGCTCTTCCAGCACCACTAATCCAGTATAAGTCAGATATAGACAGCAGAGTATAAAGGCAGTCGGAGTATACTTAAAAGGGGAAATCAGAAGGGCCAAAAGGGGACAGGAGATAGCTTTGGTAGATAGGGTTAAGGAGAATCCAAAGGGTTTTTACAAATACATTAAGGACAAAAGAGTAAGTAGAGAGAGAATAGGGCCCCTCAAAGATCAGCAAGTCAGCCTTTGTGTGGAGCTGCAGGAGATGGGGGAGATATTAAACGAGTATTTTGCATCCGTGTTAACTGTGGAAAAGGATGTGGAAGACAAAGAATGTAGGTAAATAGATGGTGACATCTTGAAAAGCGTCCATATTACAGAGGAGGTGGTGCTGGGTGTCTGCCTAAGTTGGAACGACCCCTGGGTACAAGGTCCAGGATTGGTGCAGAGCTGTTCTGTGGCTGATAGGCTGCTTCCATCCTGTGCTACTGTCTATAAACTCACTCAGGATCCAATCACCAGCAAACAGAATCCATTAGACTCAAGGGGAAAGTACATCAGGTGCTGAGGGTCCAGGAAAGGAGAAGCCTTTTTCTCCTGCAATGGGCACAACGAGCCCATCTCTCAGGAGTCGTGTCTGTCTGGGCTTTGAGAAGGGCGGGGTGGGGTATGAAAGGGGTTGCACAGAGGGTGAAAGAAAATGAGCCCATGGAGGGAGAAGGGGACAGAGTAATGCGGAACCTGCAGGAGGGTGAGAGGGAGAAGCTGGATAAAGGAGAGGCTACAACGCTGGGGAGACAGAGAGACTGGAAGTGGGAAAAGAATGGGAGGCTGCAAAGGATTTTAAACCTGTCAACAAACCGATACTCAGCTAACTAAGAGCCAGGAAAATAAAATCTCTGAGGTCATGGATTCCTTGCAGCTGAATCTGGAATCTTTAACTGTTCTGGGGCCACAAAATAAGGACAAAATGTACTGGTGCTATTGCAATGAACACTGTGTCAATTGTTCAGTTTCAATCTGTAATTGTGATCTGAAATGCAGCGCAAAGAATAGAATTTACTGCTTGAAATCTTCCAATTTGTACATTTGTCATTGAATACAGTAGCTGTGACATTGTCAGTCTGTGTTTTGGGTAATAGCTTTTTGGGTGTAGAAGTGTGTCCTAGAGATTTTGAAACAGTAAACTTTGTTTGTTAACTTATGCCCGTCACCTTGTTCCAACTTAAATACCCTGCTGTCCACAAAATTAATGTTTTTTCTTCTGGATTATGGCTTTAACTTTAATGTGGATGTGGTAATTATTAAGAATAATAATGAATTATTCAAATTAAGCTTCTGTGCAAGTCTCAAGTTGCCATTATGTCTTCATGAATACAGAAGGTATTGTTACTGCATAACTACATCACTGAATAAACGAGTTATTGGGAATGAAATAAAAGGCCCTGACCATCAAGACTTTACTCCCAAAAATCACGAAGCGACCCTCAGGGACAATGTCAAAAAGAGCTTTGAAAAAGATATTGTGTGTCCTGGACAGTTATCAGTTCATACATAATTATTTCTATCTGTACTAACAGTTCATCAGGTTTGTTATGAGTGCACAGTCAGATCCAGAATCATTAACTCTGTCCTTTTACCGGTTTCCCAGTTTCCTGGCTATCGGTGCACTCTAACCTCTGTGTGTTGGGTCCTTTTCTTTCCCAGCCTGGTTGTTGTTTCCAGGTGACGTTATCCTGCTCCACTATCTCATTGCTTCCCTCTGGTTGACCACACCTGCCTTCATATGGATCCCTATCCCTGCCCACAGCCCACTCCAACCCAAAACAGATGACCTGAAGCCAGCTCCCTCAGGCAGGAGGGTCAGCCTTTGAGTTTTTAAAAACACTTCTGATTCATTCTTCAATTGTTCGGATATTTTTAATTCTCTCCCTCCTTCTTTCAGGACCTTAAAGACAGTTTTCTCCTGATTATCATCCCTTCCATGCTATCACTTTGACATGTGAATGTTCCACACTTGCTGATTATCCTCCCCGCAGTATTTGCTGCATAATTCACACCGTTGAGTTCCTTTTCTGAATTGACCATGTCTAGTCAACCTTGTTTTCATGGAACCCCAGTAAAAATTAACAACACTGACACCTGGTCTCTCACAACAACATTACAAAGTTTTTGTCTCCTGTAATGTTCAGTATTTACTGAGCATTCTTCAAATACTCTAGCCCACTTCACATGCTTTGGTCAGTCTCTCTCTGAAACTCCAGACGCAGCTTGGAAGGGTCATCTCTGAGGCTTTGTTTTAACGATGTCTCTTTAATCCTCTCGGCACACATCCATGGAGCAACCAAAAGGACAGAATCTCGTGGACCCATCAGGTGCATGCACGGTGGCTCAGTGGTCAGCACTGCTGCCTCACAGCACTTGGGACCTGGGTTCAATTCCAGCCTTGGGCGACTGTCTGTGTGGAGTTTGCACATTCTCCCCGCGTCTGCGTGGGTTTCCTCCCAGAGTCCGAAGATGGGCAGGTTAGGGTGAATTGGTCATGGGAAATTGCCCATAGTATCGCAGGTTGTGCAGTGGGTTAGTTTTGGGGAATGCAGAGTTACAGAGATGGCGGTGGGATGCTCTTCAGAGGATCAGTGTGGACTCAATGGCCCGAAGGGCCTGTTTCTGCATTGCATGGACTCTATAGTGACAACCAGTTAGAAAGCAATTGACTTACCCCAATCATGTGGACATTCTTAGCAATAACTCGAGTCACGGTCCTCAAAATTGGATGCCATTTGTCCAATACACCCTGAGCCAGTGAGTGATATACAGAAAAGGTCAAATACTTTATGGTCGAACTCTCCGAGGCCCTGAGCAACGTGTAAGAATCACACCAGAAATCACCTTAGGTGGGTCTCACAGAGTTTCTCCCTGTAAGGGTGAGTCAATCACACTTTGCCAAACTGGTAAAATTCAGTCCCAAATCTCAAAATACTTGCAACAAATTCTTGGAAAATGTCCATCTGACAGAGGAGATGCTGGACATCTTAAAACGCATAAAGGTGGATAAATCCCCAGGACCTGATCAGGTGTACCCGAGAACTCTGTGGGAAGTTCGGGAAGTGATTGCTGGGCCTCTTACTGAGATATTTGTATCATCGATAGTCACAGGTGATGTGCCAGAAGACTGGAGGTTGGGCAACGTGATGCCACTGTTTAAGAAGGGTGGTAAGGACAAGCCAGGGAACTATAGACCGGTGAGTCTGACCTCGGTGGTTGGCAAGTTGTTG